>NW_010268914.1:0-2219 GCF_000690775.1 Eurypyga helias
CTCTAGGGGATCCTGCTCTGTCAGTTGGGGATGGACTAAATGGTCTCTGGAGGTCCCTTCCAACCCCTTCCACTCTGTGAATCTGTTAGTATTTAATGGTTATTAGTCTTTGATAATACTGACATTCTGTTGCTGCTCTGGGATTCTGCGTGTCATCTACTGAGGTCAGGAAGTATTTTTCTCCCTGGTGCAAACTGCATTCCGCATCTGGGGTTTTAGCCTTTCTGTAAGTATCAGATACGGGTGACAACTGGAGTCAAGAGCCTGCATGAAGTGTGGTGGCTTTTTTTCTGTTATCAGATGCTCTGGTTCTCAGTGATCTGCCTTACTCCTGTGCTTCTGGTTTAGCAGATGGCCACATTTCAGAAGAGAGAATTTTTTCCCTGAGACTGGCAGTGACTGCAGTGTGGAGCATAGCCTTCTGCCAACCACCAGCAAGGAGTTTCACCTGATATGTTTTCTATTTGCCTGGCAATAGAAGGGAATTTTTTTGTTGTTGTTTCTAAACACCTCTTACCTTGTGACTTACACCAGACATCAATAACGCAACGTACGAGCCCAGTCTTTTGGCTAATAGTAAGGAATGGCTGCTTTTCCTTGGAAACTAGTTGGGAAATGGTGGAAAGGAGGAGGACTTCGGTCTCTTAAGGATCTCATGCAGTTGCATAGGAAGTACATTCTGCTCCTGCCTTCATCACATGCAGTCTTTCCATTTGAAAGGTTTCTTATTTTCCCTTTCTTACTATTTCCTGGGAAAGAGAAGAACATCAGAAGCGGTGCTGAAATGGATGTACATTCCTACTCCACGTAAGCCCTTGTGCAAATGACTTATTTTACATGGGTTAAAAAAAGGGAAGAAGAAATTAAATCATACTCTGAGGAACTTTGTCACTCTTCTGGAGATTTTTAGTTTGTACTCAGAGGGCTTCCCCTAATGCAGCAACTTGTTAACCTGTCTAATACAGACTTCAAGAGAAAAACAGCATTTCAAGAAGGGATCATCAGCCTCACTTATTTAAGCACAATATTAAGACTAGGATTTAACTGTCATCCTCATGTTTTATTGTACATGCTTATGAAGTCTATTTCCATGGGCCTTTCTATGACTAATGGCCTTATTACAGTATGTGAAATAGTTGGCACTGATAAAAAATAATCATAACAAATTGCGCAGGACCGTTGTGCAATAATGCAGAGAGGCATGAACAGACACAGAGAATTCCAACCCTTCTTTAGGCTTGTATTGAGATGTTGCTAAAACTTTTAAATATATATTTATTCATTCCCTCATCCCCGTTGGATGTGACCTTTCCATACCCTGAAGTGTAAGAGCAGTCTCTCAGAGGGAGGAAAGGAAAAGGAATCCAAAAATGGAAAGAGAGCTGTTTTCCTGTGATCTGAATTATCTCATTGTTCAGACAAGAGAAAATACTGCTGTTGTGGTTAAGGATTTGTGTGCCATTTGCTGACTCTGGTGGGTTATCCTCGGCTGTCTGCCAGGTGCCCACCCTGCCATGCTCTCAGTCCCCCTCCTCAGCAGGACGTGGGGAGAAAACAAGATGAAAGAGCTCATGGGTCAGGATGAGGACAGGGAGATCACTCCATGTCACTGTCATGTGCAAAACAGACTTGAACTGGGGAAGATTAATTTAATTTATTGTCAGTTAACAGTGTAGGAGTGTAGGATAGTGAGAAATAAAAACAAAATTTAAGAAACCTTCCTCCCACCCCCCTTTTTCCCAGGCTCAACTTCACTCCTGACTCTTCTGCATCCTCCTCTCATTTTGGAAATGGCTGAAACTGGCTCTGTCCAACATGGGGACAGCTCCTGGTCACACAGAAGCCACTCTTGAAGCCCACCCTGCTACCATGAGGACTCTCTGAGGCCTACCAGAGTGCCTCCACCAAGACAACATTAAGTTTAGGCTCCCTTAAGCAACGAAAAAGTCCAAATGTGGGTTGCTGTTACAGTTGTGAACTACACAAATATTTCTGGGATCTTTGTTATAGAATATGTTACGGCTGTAAAAGGCTAATAACCACTCCAAAAGATACGCTTTTTAAACCCTTATTTCTAAACCCTGGCATACTACTGAGCTGGGAGTCCTTAGGAAGGTCTTTACAATGTCTTTACAAGCTTCCCCTTCTCTAGTGGAGAAAGAAGTCTCTTCTCTATTTCTACCCTGAGGGTACACCCAAGTCTACTACCTGATCTACCC
>NW_010268914.1:2270-9107 GCF_000690775.1 Eurypyga helias
AGGGTACCCTGAATCACATGCAGAAGTGCTTACCAGTTTCTGCTCTGGAATCATAGAACGGTTTGGGTTGGCAGGGACCTTAAAGATCATGAAGTTCTAATCCCCCTGCCATGGGCAGGGACACCTTCCACTAGACCAGGTTGCTCCAAGCCTCATCCAGCCTGGCCTTGAACACTTCCAGGGATGGGCCATCCACAGCTTCTCTGGGCAACCTGTCCCAGTGCCTCCCCACCCTCTCCAGGAAGAACTTCTTCCTGATGCCCAATCTAAATCTCCCCATTTTCAATTTAAACCCGTTACCCCTTGCCCTGTCACTACAGGCCCTTGTAAAAAGTCCCCCCCAGCTTCCCTGTAGCCCCCCCAGGCACTGGAAGGTGCTATAAGGTCTCCCTGGAGCCTTCTCTTCTCCAGGCTGAACACCCCCAACTCTCTCAGCCTGTCCCCATGGCAGAGGGGCTCCAGCCCTCAGATCATCTTCGTGGCCTCCTCTGGACTCGCTCCAACCTTTTGACATCCTTGTGGTGCTGGAGGCTCTAGACCTGGACACAGTATTCCAGGTGAGGTGTCGTTAAAAGCACTAGGGCTTTTTGTGGTCTTTTTTTTTTTTTTTTAAATAAATGCAAACCCCCAGCAAATCAAAACTATACAAGGAAGATTTTAAATCTTTTAAGGATTTTTCACACCATCTAGCTGATGGTCCCTAGTTCTCTGCCTGTGGCCAGCAGTGCTGGCAAGAATGCTTTTAGCCACACACAGGACACAAAACAAACTTCTGGGGCTGATTCAGGAACCAGCTCTTGGCCTGTGGTAATCTCATTTGTGAGGATGGATAAAACCATTATAGTTTCATCACCATCTGTCACATCTCCTTGGGTATACCTTTGTTACAAGCCAAAGTGATATTTTAGGATAATGCATTGCTACTATTTCAAGTACCCCATGCCTAAAACTAATTAAGATCGTATCTAAGTACATTTAAACCTTAATATCAGTAACTTGCATTTGTTGGATTTGAGTCATTAAAGGTAAGGTGGAACGGTAGATTTGGTCATGTCCTTTTGATGTTAATTCAGAGCCACCAGCCTTTTTAAAATAAACCAAAATGAAACAAATGCTCTGAAAAGGCTTAGAAGCACAAAGGGATTTCCAATAGGCTTCAGTTTTGTTCACAGCTGGGTTTCTGCATTCTCTCTCATTTATGTGCTGTCCTGCACTCATGGGCTTAGTCATTACATTACAAGGTGTGAAATATTGGAGACATTTTCATGCTGAATAAACCAAAGACCTGAGTTTCAGACATAGAAAGCTTTCTATGTTTGAAGTGCAGTTTGTTTTTCTCTTTCAGTCCTGTTTGTGTGTCTCACCATCACTTGTTATGCTATTTTGATGCTGTCATCTGTTTTGGCCATAGACTTTCACATGCTAAAGGAACTGATCATTTGTGAAGTTTTGGCGGTCACTGATTCTCATGTGTAGTTTCAGAGAAGCCATATGAGAGTGAAAGGAGGAACGTAATGAGCACTATCTCAACAGGATCTGAAAGGGGATTCACGCAGGGTGTCTTGCTGAAGTTGCTAATTTTTCTGTGTGCCCTAAGCAGTAAATCTTTCCTCAGAACAAGAACTCAGGCATAAGTGAAACATAGCCGACTGAAAGGATACCTGTGCTAACTTCCATGCGAGTGAAAGCCTCCCCGCAGCAGTAACTCTTGGTGGCTTGTACACCCTTTCCACTGAGAACCTGCAGGGACCAAAGATCCGCTTCCTGTTGTCATTGGCAGCCGTGCTCCAATAGTTACCTCATTTGGCTCTGCAGTCCTGTGTTTGTGATTCACAGCTGTCGTGTTTGAGTCGTACACCCACACTTGGTTGTTTGAAATTGCTGTGGTCTGTCTTTATTGAGGAAAAAGAGCATTAAATCCCATCTTGTCTTAGTGTAAAGAATTATCAGTGGATTATTTATCTTTTTTTTTTTCCAAGTTTCTTCATCCCTGGTTTCATCCTTTGAAACGATCCCTGTAGGACTGGTTCAGGGAAGAAGGAAGGTGAAATTTTGACATCTGGTAGAGCAAATGGTTTGAGGAGGAAGGGTTCTGCTTGACTGGGGTATTTTTGGACTAGAGGAAGCCTAAGTCAAAAGGGCAGATTACATTTAAACTACAAGCAAAACAGGCAGCTGCCACATCAAATCCAGAAAAGTGTCATCAGTGAACCTTTCAAACCAAAGAGCAGGGGAAAGTTGCCAGGGAGCAAAGCACACAAGTTTCAAGATGATGTAGCCACAACTGATGAAGCCACAGAAGTGCTGTGTCTGCGAGGCAAGGGAGGAGGATGGCAACAGTCTAACAGGAAAAGAAAAACAGTCAGGACCGAGTTCTGTTTAAATGGGACACAGAAAAGAAAATCATAACGGCGCTGCAACCGTTTCTAGGCTCGATGTAGTCATACTACACGTATCAGACACTTGATGGACAAAAGATAGAGGTATTTCTGTTAACACCATGACAAAAAGCAGAGGGGAGAGAGAGCAAGATCTGCTGAGGAAGAATTGAGGTAGGTATATTATACAATAAAAAATATGTATTTAATATTTCTTTAAAATACATATAGAAGTCAATTTAGAGTAGAATAGGTGAATGACCTATCAATTTCAGCTAGAATCCCATGGATTAAAATTCCAAGCTATGATAAGAAAAATACAATTTAGGGTCTCTGTTAATGAGCGCCCACCAAGATAACAATATCACCTGTGCTGTACCAAGGGAGGTGACAGAGGCTACAAGGGCAGGAAAAGCAGTAGTAATGAGAGGCTTCCACCACCTCTCCCTTTCCTCCATGTCCACAAATTGGGCAAGTGCCACATCAAGGTACGACGTACATGAGAAATTTTGAGATGTAACTAGCGGTGTGTCATGGTTTAACTTCAGCTAGCAATTAAGTACCCAGCCATTCACTCATCTCCACCCCCCTCCTCCATTGGAGGAAAAGACAAGGAAGTTCATGGATTGAGATAAAAATTTCATAATTGAAAATAAATAAATAATATAGTGATACTAATAATACTGACAATACTACTACTACTAAGTAATTACAGCAATAGAAAATAAAACATATGATACAATAGCTTACCACCCACTGACCCCATACACTTGCCAGGTCCTGAGTAGTGACAATCAGAGCCTGAGAGTGATTGCAGCAGAGTCTGAGTGAGCCCCACGAGCAAGAAAACAACTGAGAGAGCCAACCGACCCATCAACTCACTAATGGACTTCAAACATACAGAAATCAGAAACCCAGGATCACTCCTCCACAATCTGAAACCCTGGAAAAGAGTTCAGCATGGATGTTGCCTACTCAGCAAGTGGTTATCCTGCTCAAGGGGTCATTCCTGTCTGAATCTAAGAAGATGAATGGCTAACTAATGCATGAACAAACAAAACTATGGTGCCCAGGCCAACCCCGTCTTATGTACTGAGCATGACGTGCTATGGAATGAAATCTCTCTTCAGTCAGTTCGGGTTAGCTGCCTGAACTGTGTCCCCCCCACAATGTTTGTAGAGAGAAAGTTGGGATCACAGCTGCAGTATCAGATGCTGGAAAAGTCCTTGAGCTGGTGTAAGCACACCCCAGCACCAACTAAATAACATCTTATCAGGGCTATTATCAGGGCAAATCCAAACCACAGCCTCATACCAGCTACTGTGAAGAAAATTACTCTGTCCTGACTGCAACCAGCACCCTGTGGCTCCCTGGAAGAGCTAGCCAGGAAGGCTGCAAGCGGCAGTGGAGTCCCTTCCTTTCTCCCTGCCTGCCAGACCTGGTCCACGAGGCTGTAATCGCTCTGCACCAGCGATCGCAGTGCACTGTCAGCATCCCTGCAGCAGCTATCAAAGGTGAAAGAAAAAACACCTCCACGCTCACCAGTGCTTCAGAAAGGGAAACTGCATAAGCATGAGAAAGCCTGTGGGGAAAACAGTGATAAAAGATGCAGTTAAGAGGGTTAACCTTTCCAGGAAGAATGGTGTTGAAGGCTGAGCCAGAACGTATCGCCCATCCGTAGCCAAGGAGGAGCTGAAGGGAGCAGCTGGCTGAGCAGCCAGGCAAGGGTGGTGTTGGCAGCCACAAGGCAGTCTTCAAAAACCTAGGTCAAATGAGAAAAATGCACAGGTTCATGAACTCTGGCAGCTTATTTGCAAAATGCAGCAAGGCTGGTGAAAAAAATCCTTTTTTTAAGCACTTCTAGAACCTGCTGGGTTGCTCAGTATCAGAAAACCTGCAGGAGGTAAGGTCACAGCAGAAAGGCAGAAAATCGCATGACTCTGTATTTGATGTGGGAGGAACAGGCATGTTTCCTCAGTGTGTGTCACAGCATCAGCAAGGTGTGGGAAAGGTGATGGGACAAAGCTTAAGGAGCTGCTGTTGGTCACTGGATGCTCTGTGGAGCTTTTCCCTGTCCCAGTACCAGGCTGAGTCAGAAAAACATGTAGGAAAACCACTTTTTAACCTTAGACAAATCATGCCCTTTCTTCCTACAAAATTGGGCTGTCAGCTTTCTCTTCAAAGTCACCCATCAGTTTTGTGGGACTCCAGCGGTGCAGCAGTCGTGCTAGTGCAGCACACCGGCTGCTTGCACGCGAAACTCCCTGCCCGAACCCCTGCACCATCACCTGCTTGCGAAGAGAGCAATGCCCAAGGAGAAACCTCCCTGAGCCGATATCTAAACATGACACTTGAGGGCTTGCGGGTCTGTTTCTTTGAGTAACTTATTTTTTCTGAGTATCTGAGGTGCTTTGAGGCTGGTTTCTCAGGGGTTGTTGTCGCAGACATCCACCTGATTGTGGGAGATTGGCTCTTCTGAAAATTGAAGAGAAAGTGAGGGAGGGGTTTGTTTGCTGTGGCATCAGGCTGTGGAGTAGGGTTTAAGCATTTTGACTTAAAATTTAGTCTTAGATGCCTGAATATCAAGAATTTAGCAGAAGGTAGGGCCTAAGGCTGGATCTTCCCTTTGTATATGAATTAATGTGTGTATATAGAGCCAAACAGAAAGAGCACAAGTATGGCTGTTTTACAAAGAGACCTCCTTAAACACAGCTAATAGTGCAGACCTGCAAATAGTCCAAATAGTGGGGCTGCACAGGAACCAAGGTGCTGGTGAAACAGCATTCTTTGGCAGAATTATGGTAGCTCTCAGCAGGTAACAGATGTGTGGTCAGAGGGAAATACGCCTAGAGAGAAACTCTTGGACACGGCAATTAAATTGTAACCTATCCATTTCATCTGGAGAAGAAAATATCCTTCATGCTCAGTATGGGAGATAAATGTGAGACTTGATTCTTCTCTTGTTTATAAATGCTGAGTAAGCAGGTCTTTATGCACAATTAGTGTCTTGCTAAAAAATGTAAAATTAATGTTAATACTAGTTGTGCTGTAGAAGAACTGGAAATGAAATATTAGAAATGGCTACAGTCCATACAGCAGAAGCAAAGCAGAAATCTCTGTTAAGTGCCTCAGATATCAACTGTCTTGTTAAATTACTATAAAGGTTGATTGGTCAGCATTCCTGAAGCAGGAAAGGCAGACTTAGAGCTGCCTCTGCAGCTTTGGCTTGATTCCCTATATAGAGAGTTCAGGACAAGCTTCTATTTACTGATAGTGTTCTCATTCCATGTTTGCATGCTCCAGGACTTTGCCTTCTTCAGGGCAAGGATGATGTTCCTTAATATCTATTTTGGGAGTTTTTGTTAGAGTACAAAATTATCTAACCTGCAGCTGTGGATTCTCGGACCTCTAAAAGTCAATCCATCATCTCCAGTCAGAGTGAGGAATGTACAAATAACAGCCACTTTCAAAAGGTTTTGGTTTTGTTATTTGCTTAACATCACACAACTATGCTGTTTGTAGAGGAGGGACAAAATTAAAACAAGCCTTAAGTCATCTATCAGTAAGGCACTGTCTGTCAGCTTGCAGCCCTCTGTTCTGTGCCCCACATATGTCCCGATTTCTGTAGCAAATACAACAGAGCTTGGACAGACTAGATGCTTTCCTACAGGGTCACACACACCCCTAATAGATGTATTTGCTGTGCAGAAAATGAGACCTGGTGCTGCGAGAATGTGCCATGGCATACCTGGGTGCACGTGCACGTAAATAGCTAGCTTTGTAATTAGCATTTGCAAAGCGGTTTACATTCTGATATTCCCTAAGCTTTCATTCTGATATTTCCTAAGCTTTTGACTGTTTGAGCTGATGACTTGTAACTACTGTCTTTTAACATGTTTTCTTTGTGCTCCTCTGTTAATGGTGAAGGAAGAGAGGTGAAACAGGACTGAGGTCCTGAAGCATTAATTGAATAGAAATAAGGTGTCAATGCCCAAAGTGGACTCCTGAAAGTCTTTTTGTGCAGTGCAGGGAAGGAGAGGCTGCCTGAGCCAGTCTCCAAACCGGAGGTGCCCCAAGCTGTGCTTGGGTTTGTGCCTGGGGTAAGAATTTTGGCCAGGTGAAGAGATGCCTGTGGGAAAAGTTGTCAGCGGTCCTCTTGCTGTCACCTCCACTCTGGAAAGGGCAAGCAGTCACCACCATAACCCATGGCAAGAGGTGAATATGAAATCCCCAAGAAAATACATCTCCAGTGTCTTTTCCTCATCTGTGGGCATTTCTGTGGAACCACCACAGGCATTGAAAAAAAATGATTGTCTGCATTAAATTATTTTCCTAGGACAAAGTCTGAGGTAGACTTAGGGAGCTTCCCTGTTAATGTGCTTTGCTCATAAAATTCAGCCAGGTGGAAACAGACCCAGACATATACTTAAGTGGGAGAATCACAGAGTGGTTTGGGTTG
>NW_010268915.1:0-19040 GCF_000690775.1 Eurypyga helias
GGGGCCGGGGAGTGGCCACCGCTGCCTGCTCGGGCCTCTGGAGAGAGTAGCAGGTTCCTCCATCAGGTATCCCAGACCTGGTGTGAGCAGGCAGGCTGGCGTGGCACTGCACCCTCAGCAGTGGCCCCGCGGGGTTCGGTGTGAGGCTCCCCAGGTCTGGAACAAAACCCCTAAAGTCATGAAACGCCCAAAATCACACAATTCCCAGAATCACTAAGGTTGGAAAAGACCTGTAACATCATTTCCTTCAAGGCCACAGGCTGCCAGTCAGGAACCTTTCAGGAGTGCAAAAGTTACAAGAACACAGAAAAAATGTCCATCAGATACACACATTGAAAGGAGGATGTCCAAGAAATTGTGATCGGTGCCTTGCATACATTTACTTTTCAGAACAGGGAATTAATAGCTTGTCTCCTTTGTCACAGCAATACATACCCTTTTCCATTTTAATACCTATTATCTTCATTACATGTGAGAAGCTTTACTTTTCAGATATTTGCTAGACAAGAAATTGTAAGGAATATTACTGGTTTGCTAAACACATGATTTGATTTTCTTAAAAGAACTGTGAAGTATTAATGACAAATATTTCTGTTTAGATAAAATTCTAAGGGCACTGGAAGACAAGCTACAAAGCATGAAAGCAAGGCAGAAGCTGAGGAAATAGCCATCAACATGCTGAGGATTATTTCAGCTGGATATTCCATCACACTATCATTATAGAGTATTTTAATGGATCTTTGATACTATTTTTCTGCTCATATGCTATTCTCCTACCAATAAAAAATATAGTATATTTTCTTGTTGATTTTTGTGTATATTATTTGTCTGGTACTAGTTACTGATAACATTAATATGTATTTCAACATTTTTTCTCTGATCACTATAAGCAAACAGGGTGGATAATATTTTCTTCAAAAACACTAAGAAATTACACTGCTGATGTCAGGATTCCTAGCAGTTCAGTGATGATGTTCATGATACATGTGGCAAAGAAACACAGTAATTCCATATGAAATACAGGTTGAGGGGAATGTTTTAATTCTAAGTACGTCAAGTAAGTGCAACTGAGAATAAATAGATCCAGTCAAAAGTCCTATACCTCTAGGCAACATTTAGAAGACTACTTTCATGTTAGCATAAAATACAAACAATAACATTTTATTGTATTTAGCGTACCACAAAAGGTATGACTTGAGTTAGTTCTAACAGAATGAGTGTATAACATTGATTTTCAACTAACATTTTACTATTATTTTGGATTAATTATCCTTAGGCTGAAGCTTGTGACCGTTCTTGGAGTGTCATCCTTATGTTTGGAAAGTATGTCCTTTCACAAGGAAAAAAATGGACAGGGGCAGCAATGACAGATTGAGGATCTGGAGAACATCTGCCATTAAAAAAGTAATGCCATACAGGGCATCGAGAATAACCTAATAAAGTAGTAGATAGGCTCATCAGGCTGATAAAAAGATACCAATTACTTTTTCCTGTTCTAATACAAGAGCAGTAGGTGGCAGCATGAAATAATAAACTTACCAACCCTGAAGCTATCATATTCTGGCAAGCAGCTTTTTTTAAAAGCGAGTATTATTTTAATCTGTTTTTTATAAAACTGTGTTCAAGTTGTTCAACTGTGTAGAATTTCAACACAATATGATATCAAATTTTTATTTCCTATTACTGCTTATTACAGCATTCACTTTTTTACTATCTTAATCTTTCCAGCCAGATTTTGATCTGCCCTATACAGAGTTTATATTAAAAAATATCTAGTTTATAACTTCCATTTGTCAATCAGCAAACTATAATATGCACATTTTATCAGAGCAGCTAGGAGATCTTAAACAGGATCTTACCATCTGCAACAGCCACTGTCAGCCAGGTGTCTCCACCAATATTCACATTTTCACCTTCAAATTAATATGTTTTTTAATGTAACAAAGCCTGAGCAGGGCTGGGTAGACCACAGGAAGGCTGGGTTTTGTCCAATATTCCAGCATGCCTCAGTCATGACAAAGTGAGGGACCAGGCCCCAGGCCGGTGCCGGAAGCCCAAGGGCAGGAATGGGGACAAGACTACCTGTAACATAGGCTCATGAAGGGTTTCTCCAAGGCAGTCCTAAAACCTAGAAGCCTACTCACAGGCACATCTGCAACACAGCCCCAGCCAGAGGCCTGACTTTAAATGGGCTCCTGGGCCTGTGGGGTGCAGGGCCCAGAGGAGGCTGGTCAGGGTCAAGTGATCACAGATCAATGGTAGCTACCATGAGCTTCCCCCTTTATGCTACAAACACATTAGCTACTCCAATATAAATGCCCTCTCTCTTCAGCTTTCTTAAATCTCTTCTTTAGGCCCATCTTAGAACCATTTGGTTGTTGCTTAGCTCTTCAGAGCCTAATGACATCGTGCATCTGGCTAAACAGTTCTGTTTTCACTAGCTGGCATCTTTTAAGCTATTTTACTCCAGACACCACACGTGACTTCCAAATTGGACTTCTTAAACAAGGTATTTATACACCTTGTTGGGAACTGCTCACATAACCACCAATGATTCATCTCTCTTTCCAACCACATCTTGGAAGCTGAGTTAATAAAAATTCAGAAAGTAGATCTAGGTGCCTAAAGAACCAAATTATTACTGAAATACCTTGGGAATCCGGGCTTTGGTGTTTTACAGCTCCCTCTGCAAAATGAGGATAAAAAGTCTGTCAAGAGCTTTGAGGCTAAAACTATAACAGATAATGCAATGGTTAATTACGATGACAATGTGAACCGTACTGGTGCTTAAGTACCACAGGACAAACTTGCACAGGACAAAAAGGGCCAATATAACAGGGGCCTTCAAAGGCTTTGTGCAGAAGTGTGATCATTTAAATTGGGTTAGGTATCAGAGGAACTATCTTCATTTTCCCAAATCCGCAGAATAATCTCACTCCTAAACCACTCTAAGTTTCCCATGGCTATTACAAGTGCCTACAAGGATTTCCATTACATATGATCACTGCTCCATAACTATTACTTCCCCTCACCTTTTACCAACTCTTTGACTTTGCATCTCGCTCTCATCAGCCATTATTCAGGTTTACTTGGCTTCCTGATTAGTACCTCTCTGATGCAGTGTCTGGATGTCAGTGATGTTAAAGAATCACTGTCTCCCAAACAAACAAAAGAGGACAAGTTTTCTAGAGTTAAGTGCTGCTCTTGATTTCCCTACTTTATGTTGAGTTATTAGCTCTGAATTTTCAGGATACATGAGTCTATCATGCAGTCTTCACTGAAGAAAACAAAAAAAAATATTTTTATGATAGCTTAGTGCTTTCAGATTTCCTCTGTAGTCTGTCCCTGAGCTAATTAAGGCAGCTTTACTTGAAGATTAATTTACATTCTAATGATCTATTGTAATAAGGTTGAGTGTCTATTTGGAGAATTGTAACATAGCAAACTCTAAAATACAGCTGTCTGAAATTTGATGGACCCAACCGTGAGCTATAAAATACTTCAAAGCTTAAATGCATTCTCAGCTGAGATTTTGGCATATCTTCAGAAAACCAGAACAACCCCTTGAGGCAATTTAAGCACTCATAGTCACAACCTATATACCATCTGTCCAGAATCTTAATAGTGCTATGTACATTAGGAACTTCATTTATCCTCTATTTTGGGAAGATCCTTTCCTGTTTCTTTTGTTTTCCCTCTGAAACTACAAAGAGAGAGAGGAAGGGATGTGTTCCTTGTAGTAAAATGAACTTTCTATTCCAACTTTCTTGCATCATAAATTACACAAAACCAGTACTATCAAAAGCACATACCTGCATTTTCCTTTTTCTTTTCATTTCACTTCAGACTGACAGCAGGAAACTTAGGCCTGAGCAAATACCAATAAAACCCACAGTGACTGACTGAATAATATGGGAAGGCGTAGAGGACATTAAGGTGAGAACAAAAGGAAACAGGATCACAAGATGTCCTCGAATCCACAGGCTTACTGGTTACACTCCCACTCACCTCTGTAAGGCAGGCAAATTCTTTCTTCAGAGGGAACACCACCGCTGAAATGCATGGTTTAACTTGTGGAGTTCTTAAAACTCCCTTCGTGTTCTTTGGCAGGTTCTGCCTTAAGGGCATGAGCAGCAGGACCCCTACACAGCCCACAAGCCTATCAGCTCCAGGGGAAAGCATGCTCATGCTTTAAAGCAGCTGATCTACAGAAATGGACACAGCAGGAACAGCCAGTAAGTATCAACATAGATTTTAAGACATATTTTATTTAATGTGCAAAATTGCCAAGAAAAAACATGTACAACTTCAACTAAGCTATAGCCACTAACATGAAAGAAACTATTCTATGTACTTGTAAGGTTCATTTCTAGAATCAGCCTATGGTTCAGAGTAAAAACACAGCCATTTGGTAATGACCTAGAACATTTCAAATGCCTCCTTTTCAGTGATATGTAAAATTCTACCATTGGTATGATATTACATTTGTAATTGCAAAAGGAACCAGTTCTTGGAGACTTCTCTTCTGATTGCATAGTATAAAATTTTAATTAATTACTTTCTTCCTCTTTCAGTTTAATCCCTACACTTGGCTTTACAAATAACTCTCAATTTTGCAGCTCTAAATGGCTTTAGAAAACTAATTTTCCCATTTACAGCTGAAACACATATAAATTTTGAGCAATTTTCACAGACACAGCCATTACAGTTTAGTTGAATCAAGCTGTGAACAACACCGATAACACAGATATTTGTAATCATGCAGAGCTAGTCCTTTCCATAATTCAAAGACGTAAGAAAATTTCATTTCATCAGAAAGTGAGATCTGTTACATGGGAAGTGAGACAATTTATTGATACAACATCTCTGTAAAAAAGTGTAGAAGCTGTTATTGGAAAGGCTTCCTAGAACGTACTCAAATAGTATCAGGGAGTGTGTTTTTTTCCTTGTAAATTCACATATATGTAAATGCTACCAGAGGAACAAATAATTCATGGTCTTGAACAATTATTAAGCTCAATGAAATAATAAATAGTGCTCCATACTAAAGTATCCACTTCTAAGCCAAGCCAGGCTTTCAGTATTTTTAACATTATCAGTTAGTTCACACCAGAGGTGTGAGGAGAGAGTCCCTTCCCCTTGTTTTAAGGATGGGGAGTCTGAGGCATAGTCAGATTATGTGCCTTGCCCAGGACCAATCTGAAATTAAGAAGAGCCAACCAACCTCTTTTCTCCTGATTTCCAGATACCCGTATCTAGATAACTGCATCCTTCCTATCTTTGCACAATTTAAAGATACTCGTGATAGTTAATTCACTGAGAGAATACTGGATGAGTCCTGCTCTCCTTGAAGAGAGCAGGTGTTTTGCCAATAACTTCAATGGAAGATGTTATCTATATTCATGTCACCTTAATACTAATATAACATCTGTAAGTATCACAAAGCAGAATGTTGGCCAAAACCACACAATGCCATAGCTAATTAAAAATTATATCACGTATGTTGGTTACTACTTCTATCACACCAGCAGTATATCAGCGAGCTAAAGAGCGCACCTCTTTGTGTATACCAATGGAAAAGTCAAATTCAAAATACACAGCTACATCAAGAAACACATTAAATGAAAATAAAAAGTCAAAGAACATAGGGATATCTGCGCTGTACAAGTGTCCTTTGTAACAAGACCCAAAAAACTGCCCAGAGCAAGCCTTTTTTGGGTCTTAGCTTTTTCTGCTGTGTTGCTAAATCCTTAACCAAAATTCAAGCCCAAATAAAAGGGGTTCTACCTTATTTTAAAAAATCTGGGGTTTCACTGTCTTTGTTTTTCTATCAAATATTACCTTGAATACAGCCTGAAGAACTCAACACCAACATGAAATGAAAAAAGCCTTCCCAGACTCTTTGTCATAGAAAGAAATACCAAAATCAATTTGGTGGAGGGTAAAGTGGTTTTTTCTTTTTCCTACTTGCAGTGTTGAAAGTAGTAGATAAAGGCAAGGACAAAGAATAAACCTCAAGTTTACTTACATTCAGATCTCCCATGTTTATAGCTCTGAAAGGGAATATGCTGTTAATGTTGCTATTTTTGCCCTGTTTAAACAAATGAAGAAATCCAAAGCTAACCAAATACATAAAATTGATTCCAAGCAGTTAACTTCAAGACTCTTTGACCTGCCGTAGTAATCAATTCATAATTATTTAGCGTGCATCCACTGCTGAAATAATTTACCACCTATTCTTCCACTAGAGTCACCTGCTTCTTAGATCCTGGTGAATCCCTGGCATACGCTGCTGTGTTCTGCCGCATCACATCTCAAGGTATCTATTGGTTAAGTTTGCTGGTGATGCAGGACCTAGAAGCCACTGATTCCTTACAAAAAGCCAGAGTTAAGGACCCACAAATTTCCATTTTACTAGTTTAAAAAAAAAAATAATCTTATACATAGGCACTCTTTTCAACATCCCACTTGAGGCTGCAAAAGTCAGTGCTGCTTGCCAGATATATGAGATTTTAACTGATGCCCATGTGTGTTATGGTGTTTAGACACTGGTTTACAAAGCATCGAAATGCACTGAG
The DNA here is from genome assembly GCF_000690775.1 of Eurypyga helias. Lineage (NCBI taxonomy): Eukaryota > Metazoa > Chordata > Aves > Eurypygiformes > Eurypygidae > Eurypyga > Eurypyga helias. Next base: position 6,579 of record NW_010268915.1, read on the forward strand.
CTGCTGTGAAGAGGCACACACTTTGGAAGAAAAAAATCACCTCCTCTCTAAATTGTACTCAGTGGAATCAACTTTCTGTATAATTTACAATCCTTTGGACCCATTATTGCCTAGTATGTAAATGTGTATTTATAAAGTTACAAAAATTATTTACAAAACGTAATATAGTTTCAAGCTATTCCTTGGGAATGAGTCAAGCATGGAAATTCATGAAAAGTCAGGCACTTCTTAAAACAAGATTTTTTTCTTAACAAATGAAAAAAAAAAATCAAATTCCTGAAACATCTCTTCATGGCATTTGTAATTATTTTCTAGACATCTGCTATACATTTGACCACCTAAGTATTTAAAATCCATCTTTCATCTTTCATGAGATTCATAACAGAAAAATGGGGAGCTAACTCTTCATTACTGCCTCTGTACACATTGAGGAACCTGAAATGTATGGGGACAAACAGATGTATTGAAGATCTAGTTTAAAAAATATTTTTTTTTTACATATATGCATATATATGTATGATCATGATACCATATTCCTGTTGAAAATTCCTAGGGATTTTCAATAGGAATATGGTATTACTGTATTTAAAAAACATGAAATATTGTATGACTTTGGGGCATCTCAAATCAGGACCTAAAGCACCTTTCTGCCATATCGCTTTGATGGCTGTAATTTAACGTCTGTATTAAGGGCCACTCAGAGGGCAGAAGTGTTACACAGTGTAGTCTACCCACCGCAGAAGCCCATTGAAATCCCTCTCTTATACAGCCCAATAAAAAAATTTCCTGTATATCCAGAATCCTCAGATGTACGGTTTTCCAATTGCTTTTCATTTATGGGGGATAGCAAAACATTTTTGATTGAGGATGTGCAATGCAGTTATTCTCAATTCAGATTCGGCGATATTAACCAGGCATGCCTTTACAACTTCGCCATCTTGAAACTTTCTTCTAAGGAGCAAGTCAGTACCCAATTAATTTACTGACTTGTATAAATCTCATTTCCACAAGATCGGCATTATTTACCATGACATAGTGATTCCATATAGCACTGTTACAAAGTCTACAATGCTACGTCTAAATAACATTATATTAAACAAGCTTAAACTAATTCATTTCTCTTTGAACACACACTGCTTTGTAAAGATTGCTTAACAGAACAGTAACACATCTGGAGTGGTCATAGAGAACTAGGTAGGTGTTATTAACTCCATATGCTTATTTCCAAAATTACATCTGTCTTAGTCAAAAAAGTTGTGTGCTTGCATGCTTCATGTCAGTGAGGTCACTGAGATTTGTTTATGTACAAGTAATGCAAGGTCAGGACCGTAACTGATTTACAGCATCCTTGGACACAGTAGTCAGAGCTGCTCAGATGTGCACAGGATGAACAAGGTCAGCAAAATGAAGTGACTTTGCTGCTAGCTCAGAAAACTGGTAGCGTTCAAGCTCCGTCAGACTTTTACAAGAGGCAACTGCCAGCTTCTATTGGCAATGCAGGAATTAAAATATGCATTAAAATGTAATTAATTCTTTACAGTCAGACATCTTGAAATATAATGAAAACTGTAGTTAGTTTGTATGTGTAATCCCTTAAACGAGACAGAGGCATCACCAGTTCTGCGCCCAATCCAGTGCTGCTTTTTCTACCTGCTTCGCATGTTTATCTTATATTTTCTTTCCTCCATGTCTCACCTCTTTCAAGTTAGTCTGGAAAAGATGTGACCAATATTTATGATAATCTCCCCTTTTCTATATAGAGTATTTATGTGCCATCTGTCAAGTTCTATCCATTACATTATTAGATACAAGCATTATTCATATTTCTACACTGAGTGCTAGTTTCTCTCAAATCCAGATGGGAGATTTGTTTTTCTCAAAAAATGACTGTCAAAGAGTACCCTCTTAAACTTACTCTTGTACTGATGTTAATAAATGTCACACATACTATACCTACTGAGAGTGGTCATTACACACATACCAAGAAGTAATTTTACGTGCATTTCATTTGCAGATGTTTCTACTGATGATTTACAAGTTTGAAGACAAATAGTTACCAGAACATCAACATCCTTGTACAGAAAAGAATATTTTCACCTAAACATTTAACATAATTTTAAAGAAAATTGGGACATATAGTAGAAAAACCTTAATGACTAAATTTTTGTCAGTAAAATTGGCATGAATCTATTTTGATGAGGTTATAACTTTAAACAGACGTACTTTCTTCTTTGAAATTAATATTGAAAAACTATATTGTAATCGTTGCCATACAAAATGTTTATTATATTACAAATTATTTGTACACTGTATTTTCACTTTATCATTGCTTTGTGCTCAGACAGTATAAATATTACAGTATAATGTTTCTTTCCCAGGAATGTCCTTACTGTCTTGATACAACCTTACTTTGAATTTAAAAAAAACCAAACCAAAACAAAACATATTACAAACAAGTTAAAAAGCCATTATGAATGAAGAATGTAAAATGTCTTTGTGAATAAAGTGCACCACAATGGTTTTAGAGTGATGGTTGAGGGATTATTCAATATACTGCACATCGTCAATACAATACCAAACAAAATTAATTTTGAAAGTCTAACAGGTCTTCCTCAGTAGTATGAAGAGTACTTTGTTTAACTTTACTGAAATGGTTTGTCTTTCTAGAAGACTATTTAAATATTTTTATTTGGGGCTTTTCTATTTTCTTTGCATTTTGTTTGCACATAGGTGTCATGGTTTAATCCCAGCCAGCAACTATGTACCACATTCAAACCCTATACATCTATGTAATTTCCCAGCTTTTTAATTTCCAGTATGACAAGATACATGCTTGGCTTTATCCTCACACATTTTTTGATAGAACTACTAAATCACTTTTTAAAATTAAGAATTGGTTTGTGAGCATAACTAAGTGTCCCAAAGATGCTGTTTAAATCTGGTGCATCCTACCTCCTGTGACTCTTGGGAATATGCCATAACATTACCCTTCCCAGCTATGTTGCTGCATCACTTCCATCCGCATGATTGCTGCTGCTTCTGTACTTGAAGCTTTAGGATTAACTCTGCAGAACTGAAATCTGAGATACAGAAATTTATTTCACAGCACATTTCACTCCCATTGCATTGAAAGGCCTCGCTACTTGCAATATTTCACTGGGGTAAATAGAGGAATCATTCAAAAATTGACATAATAAAGCTGATTCAAAATATGGCTGACACAACTCAGTGTGGATTTCACTTACCAACTTAGCTTAAGCCAGTTATGAACCAGCTTAGGCTAGATAAAAGTAACCCACTCTTCAATTATGTCTTCCCTTATGTTACAGTGATTTAAAAGACTGAAAAAAAAGCAGAATATTGTTCAAGAGATTCTAGTGAAGCTTGCATGTGTAGATGAATCCTAAAAGAGAAACTCAGCCTTGCTATCAGCAAGTGAAGTGGCCACTGAAGCCAACCAGAACTAGTCTTTTTATGGCCTGCAGAGTTTGGCACAGTATTTTTAAGTTGTTATTTTAAAGTGTGATACTCTTAGGCAGCTATTAATTCAACACAAAAACACATTTGGATGTATTGTATTACGCTGAAAAGATCAGTATCAGTTAGCTGACAGGTAACTGAGACAGCAGTCTGGCTTTACTAGACTTCTATTTATATGAAAGATTGAGTTTCTTTGGTTATTTCATATCCAAGTCACCCAAATGTATATTTGTGTACTCCAGACATCACATGTTTATATTGATCATTAAAATTACTGGGGGGGTGGGGGAGGGAGGTCTTTTTTTCTTTTTTTTGCACTTGGTTTATGGAAATTTTCTGGCTATGGCAGACTAGCCACATACAAATATACAGCACATATATACATAGAAATTACAAAAATACATTTTATTTATATCTGATTTTTAAATAATAAAAATGAAATTTCACATTTGTTGAAAGATTAGCATTCCAAAAGTTTCTGCAATTTTTAAGGTATTGAAGCAGAAGATACCTTTATATTCTAGGATAACTATGTATCACAATCTCAGTCAGGGTTTATCATATAATTATTTGGGGAAAAAATATCTCTGCTTTAAAAGTTTGTGCTTCATCAATTTCTTCTATCCCCTATTCTAGTCTCCTCTCTCCTCCTCTCATTTTACTGATGGCCAAAAAGCTAAACCAAGTTCCCTTTCTCACCTCAGTAAAGACCAAAGAAACTCAGAGAAATGAAATGATCAGAGAAAACAGCATAAGCAACTGAGGATAACTAAATAACTTACTGAAATGAAGGACGTTACCTTTAACTCCAGTTGACATCAAACATGCCCAACACAAAGTATTTTGCAACAACTTCAGTTCCTGAAGCTAATTGCTGAAGGAACTGAAAACAATTGTTCATGATCTCCAACTGTTTTGTACAACTGCAAAAGATGAACTATTGTCCCATTCAACGGGTTTGATTTTCTTTTGGGATTGAATTCATACAACGATGCAGTTTAACAATTAGTGACCTCTATCTTGCACAATATAAAGTCAGCATAATGTCTGGAAATGCTCTCTTTTTCACAGAACATTAGTATTTTTGTTAATCCATGTAACCATTTATTTATTTACATGTTAATATAATAATCAGGTCCTCAACATTCAGAACTTCCTCATTGAACTTCCACATGCACAGAATTGTGCATTCACTCTTCAAGCCTAATCAAAATGAACTGCAGCTTCAGATAGCACTTTCTGGCATCACTGTAGTAGATATCATTGTTTAAGGAAGAGAAAAAAGCACTGTGTTAAACAGAGGTTTTCTTGTCTGAGCAGGTGTATTCATTACTCCAGGTTGGAAAGACTCTCTCAAAGGTCTCAGGTTTACCCACTTCACATGCATCCAGAGTGAAAAGCCTGAATATAAAGCAAATGTGAATAACCTTTTTTCATTTCTCCTGGAAGCTTCTAGCACCAATATCCTTTGTTGGCTCTTCAGGCATTGTATTCTCTCACACTGAAAAATTCTCCTCCATAACTCATCAGTGGCATTCAGGGACAATGTAGCCACTGATTATGAAAACATCATCAGCCTTCTTCACAGTTTCCTCTTCTTTCACTTCTTTTTACTGTTCATAGGATGAGGAGAATTGGGGCTATTTACAGGATATTTATTTGTATTACTTACTCATCTCAAATTCTCTTGGTTTGAATACAGTCTCTAGAATTAAATGGCCGAATGACTCTGCCTTGCTGTGATCAGCACCCCTTATATGTCCTGCAGCAAAGGGTTAACATGGCCACCGCCACACCTGCCGCGGCCTTGAGCTAACCATGTTCTACTGTATTTTCTTCTTTAATCCAAGTTTTGACACGCAGAAGTTATTTTCAGCAGCTCTACCTTTGGGCCTGCAAATGAAACATTGTCGTGTGGCGCAGACATGTTCAGCAGCATCTCTAGCAATGATGGGTCATAATACGAGAGCTAAGTGACAAATGATTGCACATGATCAATCTTATCTGTATTAACCCAGCAGCATTTCCTTCTCTGGCAAGCAGAATTATATATCTTCAGAGTCCTCTTGATATATTTAAATCAGTTCATAGTGTTGACTTTTCAGAAGAGAAAAAGGCCATCAATTTGGCACAATTCGCAGCAAGTTTGTAACTGAAAATTAAAGGAGTTGCTTTCTTGGCTATCCCAGGTTGCATGATACAGGTACTGTGCACAAAATAGATTAGACCTGGAACTCAAACATATCTGTTTGCTTCTTGGCCAGTTTAGCAACTTCTTCTCTTATTGCCTTTACGAGGGCAGCTGTAGAAATGTTGGTGAGAGGAGCATCGGACGGGTCATTTTCTGTCAGGCTCTGCTGAGAAGCTGCGGTGGAAGGCAAAGGAGCTTGTTCCAGGCTGGGATGCATGCTCGCTTGTTGGCTGTATTGGCGAGGAAGTCGTGAAGGAGAATTATGTTGGTAGCGGGGCCTCGGATAAGCCTCGATGTATCCAGGTAGTGGAACCTGTGGAGTATTGTAATTACACAAAATTATACAGAACAGTTGATCCATAGTGCCACCTCCCAGGTAACACAAACCTCCCCACAGCAGAGAATACCGTATTAAGAGAACATAAGCCTCATACTCCTAAGTGTCCATCTACAAATGTCTGTCTTGGCACGTGCCATTTACGCACATATGTCAATGTACATGGTACTCAACCCCTGTGGCAGTAAACACACCTAGCAGGGGTTTTTATGAACTGAGACACTCAGAAAACTACACTTACCTACATTACCTACATACACTTACCTACTAACAACACTACAGTTATAGGTTAACTGATAAATTTCCAGAATGGAATATTGATGTCACTGAAAAGTTAACTTTGTAATTCTTTTTGCTTTAAATGGGAAAAAACACATGCGTTTGACTTTCCAAATACATCAAGGCTTTATATCAGCATATAATACAGTCAGCCATGCAGATCTCTCACCTGATTTTTGGATTTCTGTCAAGCTGAGGTGCAAACCCACAGGGACTGAGGATTTGGTGGGTTTGCTAGAAGCAGAATTTCAGAATTTTAGATGTCTGCAAGCAGGCTGAAACAATGAGAAACATCTGCCAATTTCACATACCTTCTGTGGAACATGGGACCTCAGCATGGACTTCAGAATGACTGCTTTGGACCTTTGCTTAAATCCCATTTTGTCTCTGGCCCTGTGAGAGTTTAATACCACCTTGGGTGCCTTTGAAAATCTTGCCACCTCAGGCATCTAAGAACCTATGAAAACCTGACCAGTAGGATTTACACCTATATATGATATTACATTTATATGATTTTGGATGTCCATCAAGGGATTAAGAGAATGTCAAACACTTCAGTATGGTGTGATGAGACAAACATAGGAAGCAGGCATGATATTAAAATGATCATAAAATGAAGTTGATGCTGTTCAGTTTACAACAGGTTATTCAAAAATATTTTAGTAGTACAACATGTGAACACACCACTAGAGGCCATCAGGTTACTACTTTCACTAAGAACATCTAGCAATTTGGAAAATAAATGCTTTTTTGGATACAGTTCCCTTCACCCACAAAACTTGGTGCTTCAATACCTACCTTTTAACTGAGAAAATATTACATTACAGTAAACTGAGTGTATAAGATAATTCTTTGTTCTCAAATCTCCCATGTCCCCATTTACAGTCCAACTAGCGGAACTGGATGAAAAGTAAAGATTTTCAATTTTCACCTCACAGATATTAAGCCTCTGTTCTCACTAATTGTCAAGAAAAACTTGGAAGCATGATTGAGCCATAATCTAGAGGCTCAGAAACCAGAAAGCATACTTAAACTCGAACTCAGAGTATTACTTTAGAATTTTTGCAGTTTTATTCAGACTTTGACTGTATTATGTTGCTAGCACTAGTACCAGTTCCTCTCATAATGATTTTCAAATAGACAATTTCTTGATAGATTTGCAGTCATTCGGAGGTGCAAATTCATTAGAGAAACTGAAGTGGTTTGGGTTTACATTTTTTCCTCTTCTCCTGCAAAGTCACAGAAGGACTGAAAGTCTGAGCAACAAAAACTTGTTAAAGCTCTATAATGGATAAGTGAAGTTAAAAGGAATATTTCTTCCCTTTGAATTCTATATTGCCACAGTTATTTTTCAGATTCTCACATCCCTCTCCATTCTTCTGTGTGCAGTCCACTGGCACTAACTGCTCTTCCCACCTCTTTCCACCTGAAGACAGGGAAACTCACAACAGGGTTACACTCTCCTCCTTCCAGAGGAAGGAACTGGGGGCTGGAGACTTGTGTTCCAGTTTTGTCCAGTTTGTTTTCAGTCTCCCCTTCTGACAAGTGGTATCTGACTCTTTTTCACAGGACTGCAGCCAAGGAGTAGGGATACAAAATGCAAAACAAGTTGAAGACGAGTAAAATACTTTTCCTGTTTTGTTTTGTACAGGGTTACACTCTCCTCCTTCCAGAGGAAGGAACTGGGGGCTGGAGACTTGTGTTCCAGTTTTGTCCAGTTTGTTTTCAGTCTCCCCTTCTGACAAGTGGTATCTGACTCTTTTTCACAGGACTGCAGCCAAGGAGTAGGGATACAAAATGCAAAACAAGTTGAAGACGAGTAAAATACTTTTCCTGTTTTGTTTTGTTTTTTTTTTTTTTCTTCTTAAACAAAATGTTCACAATGGTTGCTCAGGCACAATGGGCCTTCTGGATTTAAAATGTCAGCAGCATTAAAAACAGCCAACAAAAAAAAGCCAAAAAAAGGCCGCCCAAAAAAACCAATTAAAAGAATAGGGGTATCCATGCTGTGAAGGGCAGCTCTGGGAATGGAACCTGTACGACAGCATCAAAAGCCTCCAGTTGTCAGGGACACATCAGCAGATGTGCTCAGCTCACAGATGAACATACTTTTTTTTTCTAGACAGGTCTCACAAATTCAGACTTGCATCTGACAGTCAAACGGAACTCTTTTCCTTGCAGGCATCAGGAACAGTAATAAAGATTTGGCAACAAATAGCCGCCCTGAGGAAAATGTATGTGCCCGTGTTGCCTCTTGCTTAGCTGCTCAAAGCCAACAAATAGATTCCAACTGCAATTCACTGAAATATTCTGTTGATGATATACACAGGAAATAGAATCCATCTCCCAGATTGTTTAGCCGAATAGGTTCTGCATAAATAGCAGATGTGAGCTCAAGTGGCAGAACTGATCTTTTTGGTTTTTCCTAGCTTTAGGGAAAAAAGCCCTAAATTTTAGCAATTGTTTCAAACATGATAAACTACAGCAATTCCTTTTAGGATATTTCAACTTTATTTCTTTGAAATGTAGGTATACTGTGGGTTAAAAATTACAACTGCCCCAGACTACGATCATGCAATTAATTATTTAATTTATGGTCTGTCACTGTAACCTGCAGGAGGACTTGAAACACTGCACAACAGGGCCGCAGCAGAGCCAGGAGCTAGGATTCAGGAGAGGGGCTGTCTTGAGAGAAGCTTCCAAGAAGAAAGATGCTCTCCAGCTTCCAAACAGCACAAGGCCACATTGAGATGCAGTGTCGCCTACTGCTATGTGCCTATCCAAATATTTAACGTATTTCTTGGGAAAGAAAAAAGGTACCTAACCCACCAACTTTGAATGGGTGCCAGCCCCTAACCTAGTGAATGACTTAGCTCTCCAAAAGACCTTACTTACAGTTTATCGGATGGACAGCTGAGTATCTATGCCCCTTCTCGTAACTAGCAGAGCATATTACCATTCAAGGAAGAATTATCATGCTCAGATTCTTTGCTGAACACTGAGCATGGCTTAAAATCTCTCCTCTGCAAGTCCCAGAAAATACATGTAGTTAGAAAAGCAAGGATGCTTACTGAGTCTGCCCACTGCCCTGGTAACTCATTCTCTCCAGCATAGGGCATCCAGGCTTGGTTCCTGTATGCGGTGGGTGGTGTTGGAATAAAATAGCCTGTGAAGCCAGGTCGGTTTGCTGCTGGTATGGCAAACACTGCTGGTACGGTATTTCCTATTAAGAAAGAGAGTAGATATAGTTAATAGCTGACATTTTCAGTTATAAATTAGAAGATGATACTTATGAAGTCACTGGCCTCAGTCCTTTTGTTTTTAACTGGTAAGAATATAATCACCCTTGGCTGAATGTAAGGCTCCCACCATCTGACTAGAACATATCTATAATGCTGGGAAATACTGGAGAAGGCAAGATATGCTGTTGTCTATATAATCCTTATTCCTAAATCCTGGGGTGGGAAAGCTCTGCATCATCTTTATCAGGTAATAAATGCAATAGTAAATAATAAAAGCATGTGGATGGTGTGCTTTGAGTACTCAGTTATAAAACATGGACATGTATGTTACTTTTCAGATTCACAGAATATAATAAAAATAACATCATTTATGTGAAAGCAGAAGAGCCAGTAAACCCTGTAAGAACACAATACAGTATAACACCTTTTCACCGAAGAGAAAAAATACAGTAATTTTGCATAGACAGACACTGGCACTGTACTATATCACCACTAACTGCCCTCAGTAGATACTATACTAATGTGTAAGAGGTGCCAACAAAATGGCAAGACACGGGCATTCCCCTGAACTTCCAACAGAGAATAATTGATAGAAATCAGCTTGAAATATCTGTCCTCCACAACATATTTTACAGCGCTGGCACATACTCGCAAGAGGGTTATGCTGCCTACTCTGATAGATACTGGGAACGCTGTATGGGCTCATACATGGACTGGAACAGTGACACCCATCCCCCCAGCAGTCTCCACAAAACCAGCCATTTATAGGTTCTCAATGACCTCCCATGCAGTCCTAAGCCAGAAGGGCTATTGATGCGATCAGGGCATGCAAAGAGGAGGAATATATATTTTGTAACACAATTGTTCCCAGAGTAGAATCATATCATCTGTTTCAACACTGTCTCCAAAAACAAAAATCAGAAAAAATTCAGAAGAAAAATGAAGGATATGTCATCCAAAACTTGGACTGAAAACTCTACAGTTACACAGTGTTTTCTACTGCTGGGGAATAAGTCCTAGCTTTTATTTTGACATCGGGTTGTAGGTGAAAAGGCACTTTGTCAGAGAGGATGCTGGAGTAACCCAGTCCTCAGAGAAGGAGTTGCTGTGGAATTCCTATGGACCAGTGGGATCTATGATGTATGCCTGCACAGCGGATAGCCACAGGGTATCTCACAGGACCTCCATCCCCTTTCGTCCAGCCACTTGGTTTGCAAAGAGGTGGGCTAAGAATAATTCTAATAATAAGAGTAAGAAGTGTGGGTTATCTTTGCTCTTCCCAGGACACTGACAGCACAAGGGTTTCTATTTTAAATGAGTCAGCAAGGCTGGAAATAAGTATTCTTTGGGCATGGACAGAGAAGAAAGTGCTGCTCCTGTAGATGACACATGGCCTCTACACCAAAATGCTCTTTTAATTTAACCACAGCAGAATGAGCTAATATTCAAAATGAACACACAATTAGCTGATGTAATATCTTATCCCAGTTCTTACTGCAACATCATCTTAAATGTCATGCTGATGGGCTGTATGAGCCAACATTAGGCTGTTTCATGATGGATCAGTACCTGCAGCAATGTTTCTTCATCTACTGAAGTAATAAAAATTTATTTTCTTATCAGAACTTTATAAATCCTTGTTTGTATTGCAGTTACATGTTTCTCATAACTATCCCTGTCTTTCCATGTATTATAGCCATTCGTAGCATCTATCACATATGAAAGTTTCCTCTAACTAAGCCCAGGTTAATTCTGGCAAGCTTCACAATGCACACAGAGGTCATTTTGTCTATTCTGGTGTGCAGCCACTCTTCAGTGGTAACACAACATACTCATTTCTAACATAAAGCAATAAAATCTCCACATCACTGGAAATTATAAAAAAGTATATCACACAACCCATTAGTGCAGACATGAAGAAAGAGCTTTTGGTACTGTGGCATATTTTATAGCTTGAAATGCTTTAGAATGAAAGGGTGAGCATCTGCTCTTTTCAGATTCACATTCACCGTTTGCAGAAGGTATGACAAGGAGAGTAGAATGGATCATTCAAACCTACTATATTTAATTAAATGACAACAGATTTGCATATCCACATTATTATTCTCAGTAGATGATGTTGAATACAATGCAGATAGCTCTCTATTACTTCTGAGGAAGCTAAGAAAGAATTTTTGCCTGGCAGATTAACAGAGCAATGTCTAACAAACTTACTAATTTCAAAACTTTGAACTGACATCATAAAATCTTTCACTCTTGTAAGCTCTTTTCTGTAGCTCTTCAAGAAAACATATTATGCCAACGAGAAGCTATTTCAAATATTTTTCCATCTAAAAGGTTAATTCAGATATAATCAAAATAGTGTATCAGCTTAATCTCCTGAGTAAATCAATTTATTCATAAACAAAATACATATCAATAGGACAGGAACTCACTAGGCCTTTAAAACTGAGACTTTTAGATCCAAAACAAATTCTGCACTTGAGCAGGAACTACATTCTCCAAAGTAGGAAAGAGATGAGCTAATGAGTTACCATGGCTATGAAAAAGCTCTGCTGCCTTGTGTTTTGAAGGGAAGGGGTCACATATCTTCAATTTATCCCCCTTAACAGCCAGCTGTTGTGACAAGACTAGGGGTTAAGTTTCTCAAGAGGAAATATGGAGTCATGAAACTCATCCCACAGACAGTTTGGAAAACCTCAGTCTTGCACACACTATTTCTCATGGCCGTTTTTTTTTAACCCTCGCCTTCCTTTCAAACCAAGCAGAGCTGAATGCCATTAAGCCTCCTTCAGTATCACTTACAACTCCATTGTTCATACTCTGTTTTCAAGCACTTGGCTTGATATTCTTGGCTGTTAACATTATGGAAGGATCCACCTCATTTCTCCATCCCCCTCAGAACCCCATTACCCATCTCCCCTGCTTTGGTT
>NW_010268915.1:19054-90513 GCF_000690775.1 Eurypyga helias
ACACCACAGTTCCAATACTGCAACTTCTGCTTTTTCCAGCCTGTACCAGCCCTAAAAATTCCTCTGGATTTTGTGGTACAGATGACCTGTTTTACCGAGCTTTAATAACTCACAGTTCTTATCAGTGAGCCAGCAGAATGCCATACTTTAAAAAAGACCATCTGGTACATTACTGCTGGATCTCACCTTCAGAAATTATTATTTCCTGGTGCTTCTGTAGGATGTGTAGTATTTTACAATGCAGCTTAATGCTGCATTTACAAAGAAGCAATCCTTCGTAGGTCTCCTTCAGTTGCACCAGAAAAAAGCCACCTTAAGTCTTTCTCCAAATAATCATCTGTATTTGCTATATCCCCTGTGTTCAAAATAAACTGTGAGGTTCTCAAATCAGCAAGTTGGGTCGGCACTATGTTTTCACCTGAGTGAAAAGCTGATTGATCAAGTGGGCCAACAGACATCGGAGCTCTCGAACCAGGTGCAAAAGATGCCTGATCGTGATGCTGGGCCTGATCTGCCCCACTGGGCTCAGGTATTCTCACTTTGCTGCCAATATCTGATGTAGACCTGTGCAATGAGAAAGAAAAGAATAGAAACTTCTGTCATTCCAACTGACAAAGGCGATTCATAGCCACACACATGCCTATCAGCTACAGTATGACAAGCCAGCTGGGAACGAGCCCTGGTGTGACATAAGTCTGGAGAACAACTGGAGAACGGTACGTCTGGAGAAGTCTCAGAACAACTTCTTTAGCCTGCTAAAGCATGTTATTACCATTGCAAAGAGCTTTTGCTTGCTGCTTCAAACGAATGCCTGTGACATGCAACACCAAACCCAGAGCTTTACCGTAGTTCATGAACACAAGACTGTAGACAATACCATCTTACTACAGTGCATATGACAGTAGGAGACTACTATGGTAAGTTATATTAACTGCACTTGGGAAGTACTACCATCTTTTGATATGGTGTGTGCCAGTTGCTTTAGAGCTAAAATGTAATGGATGGACAAGAATATGTCAACAGAGAGTGTCCGTATCCATTTTTGGATGCAGTTACAATATCATTAGCAGCCACCCAGAAACATTTCCTCCGGGATCGGTGCTGCACAGCAAGTCTCAGCAAGCCTGAAGTGCCTCCAGTTCAGTTTGCTCCAGGCAGTACCTAACAGCACAGCACTGAAGGCTGCATGAGTTCATCCACCAAAGAAGTGTAAAAATTCCTCAAAATGCATTTTATAGAGTGTGCTACTGTGAGGAAGAGGCAAAAATATACGCACTCAGCTAAGGCAATCAGACTTTTGCATTTATCTGGCTTCAGCCACACAGGGATGAGACATCTGAAAGCTAGACAGAAATCCCTGGAACCAGGGTGCCGCGGAACAAGTTACAATTCACCCATATCCTGTTGCAAGTCCTTACAATAGGGAAAAGCAGAAAGAACAACAGGGTGAATTATCTACCACACATCCGCAATGCAATACGCCGTGATGTGAGCTGAGGCAAAGCATGTTTTAAAAGAAATTAGAGACTGCATTTCCTAATTATATTGAAATTGATTAAATAATAGAAGAGAAAATTTATTGTTATTCCTTTCCTCTTTGTGTTACAATGAAATAAAAATAGCATCTTTTTCATTTCATGAATGTGTCTTTATAAGTGGCTTGTAAGTGCCCCTTAAGGATTTGCCCCCATTCTTATTACAACAACACTGGTTTTCAGAGATCATACCTAAAATAAACAACAGATAAATACCTCCTGAGAGAGGCAACAGCCACAGGACCTGTTCTGGGAGGGACAGGAGGAGGAGGAGAACCCATTACCATCTCAGGAAGCTGAGAAAATCTGTAAGCCTGTAAAGAAGAAGAAAAAAATATTTTCTGAAATACCAATAGTTGTCAAATTAAAAACTAAAAGAAAGTCAGAAATTAAATACCTGCTTTGCATGCTGGCCAACAGCAAGTTGACTTTTTGTGGCATCAATAATGACTGCCTTTTTTCTGAGCATTTACAGTGCTTGGGTGATTTTAGGATATGGAAAAAAAGATGAACAAATGAGTTCAGAACCAAGATGAAGTCTAATTAAAATAAAACATATTAAACACTGTATCTGTGACATTTGTAACCTTGATGGCAAAGCAGTTCTGTTATGATTATATGAAACTCAACAGCTGCTTTAGACCCACAGGAAAAAAATCTCAGTATTTTCACTTCCTCCAGAAACAAAGTATGTTAAAGATTCAGAAAGCATCCTCAGAGCAGCATCTAGTGAAGTGAAGCTGCCTGTGAGCAATGCATATTTCAACCTCTTCCTTTCAGCCTTGAAGAGATGAAAAGAAAATTCCTCACAAAACCCCCAAGCTCCCTAACCTTCTGAAGCAAAAACAGTTCTAAAAAAGCAGAGTAATTCAGAGGAACACAGGACCAACCCACTAAGCCACCAAAGTAAGCATCTTGCCAATAGTAATTCTGGATTTCATCACTAATACATGTGAAAGACAAGGTAATTGTGTGCATGAAACCCATGGCACCCAAGAAATGACAGGTAGGACAAAATTGCTCTTCTAAATTATTTGTACTACTATAGATTACGTATCTTTAGCATAATTATGACCTCTAAAAAGAGAGGGATGATACCACTCTAACACTTCATTGACACTTCTTAACACATTGTGTGGTGGTTTGTTTGGTTTCTGGTTTGGGTATTTAGGGATTTGGGGGGGGGGGGGGGGGGCTGTGGGGCTTTTTTGGTTGTGTTTTTTGGCGTTTTTTTAGTTCTGCTTTTATTGATACTTCAAAGCAATGCACAGGATTA
Source organism: Eurypyga helias (assembly GCF_000690775.1). Lineage (NCBI taxonomy): Eukaryota > Metazoa > Chordata > Aves > Eurypygiformes > Eurypygidae > Eurypyga > Eurypyga helias. The sequence goes on from NW_010268915.1 coordinate 21,866, forward strand.
AAGATAAGAACAGAGCAATAGCAAGTAACAAATTATGGGGAGGCTGTCCAGTATCAAGATATAGTAGTCACTTTGACTAAAAGTAGAGTCCAAAGTCCAACAGTGGGACTTTGGCCCTCTGAACAAGAGGTATCTGGATTTAGCCAGAGAAGCTCTGCCTACAAAGAGCAGAGAAAGCTAAAAACATGCTAGTTAACATGGGATGAGTCACTCTATCTCCTGTCTGTAGAAAGAGCCTAAAGGATTTACATGATTATCTCAGACTTAACACCTACATTTAGGTTTGAATTTGACAATATAAATCCCACACTAAATATCAAAACCCACTATCTTTCAGTAATCATCTTAAAAATTTCACATTTATACAGCATCCCAATACCTCTTTCTGAAATAGCTGCAAAACTGGGTTAACACAACGGAAAGGTAACTTGTCAAGTACCAACTTTTGATGCCAGTATCTTTAGGGGAAAAGCAATACAGGCCAAGCATCTTTCTCCCACCTCTCACTGCCACCCCTTTTAAAATAGAGTCCCTCAAAGGCATGTCTATGAAAATCATTTTCCCTTTCATGCCACCTACAAAGTCTCCTAATATTTAGTCTCACCATGCTACAATGGTATTTAAAGTATTTCTGTATTAAGCTGGGAAAAAATATATATATATATATAAAAAAGCAATAGTACATTTCCTAGCCAGGGGTTGAAAATACTAATTTTTAGTGAAAGAACTGTATAGAAAAAACAAATGCTGTTCTCATCAAAGACGACCTCAATTAGATTTCTCCTAATAGCTCTGGACTTGAAATGGTCCACAATGCCTCTTCCGCATCTGAAAAGCTGGCAGTGCTCTCACAGGCTGAACTGAACACTTCCTTCTGGCTCCACAAGCCTTTCATGCCACATCTTGCTCAGCATGCATTTGTACCAATATGAAATTCTTTTTTTCCACCCTGTTTTAAAAGAACAACACGAGCTAATGTTTGAGAGCGGTCAGTGACTCCAGATACTGTTTGAGGGTAGACAGAGACACAGAGTTAGATTTGGGTTTTCTCTTGTGTGTTAGGGGATGTGCTTTGGAATATGGACATCAAAGGAGGTATTTTAAGGGATCACAAAGAATAGTCCACAAACATGGCTGTGACTTGCACTGAAAATTTGGGGGGAAAAAAATGAAAAAATTGAAGCGCTTATTTTCCTGCTTACGTAAAAGATGAACAATTTTGAGTGAGTGGCAATATTTTGCTAATGGCTGGCCAAAGGGAATCCTATTAAAGTGAAAAATCCCGTTACAAGATCTGCTATGCCATGCTGAGGAACAGTCAATCCTGGGAGACAGCAGTCAGTCTTCTTTGTGCTGACCTTCCACAAACACCAAAAACTGTTACGAGAGGGAACTCCAATAAAATATCTAGAATTTTTCCAATGGGTCAGAGCATTAGTGATTTCCTGCATGCAACACATAAATGGAAAAAAATGTTCAGAGGCTAAATTAAAGTTTTACTACAGAGGTCTGTCTTATAGATTTAGATGAGCCATTAGGTTCTAGGCTAACTGGCAGGATTGTAAAAATAAAGTCACTGCACTGAAATTTGTACAGTTTTGTAAATCCAGTCAGAAAGAACCACCTCAACAGCTGATTTCACAGAAAATTTGCCTAACTTTATTCTTCAAAATGTGTTTATCCTTTAAAAAAAGATTGTTGCATTACTTTTTTTGCTAGCTGTCCTGATTTATACTTAGCTTAGTAACTATTATTTAAAATAGCCAAACTTTGGTGAAAATCTCCCACTTCTCTTAAATGAAGAGAAGCTCTGAAGACTTGGATACATCACCAGTCACAGCCTGCAAGTCTGTCTGTCAGTGTCTGTTGTACAGTGCCAGGTCTCACCTAGAGACCCAGAGCTCTGTTACTCTCACTCCTCTTTCCAGACCATTTAAGAGGAAGGATGGGAACTGGTCCCGCCGTGTAATAAAGAGGTTTTTTTCCCTGGACACAGCTCACTGTTCGACCCAGCTGTGTGAATTTCCAAAGCAGTAACATCTGCCAAGGTACAACACTGTTGGTCAGGTTTGTGTTATACAGTCAATGGTGTAACCCCGTGCTCCAGTCACAGTATACCAGCTGAATTACAAGGACCCAGCCAAGTGTTGCTCATCCCATTGTTGGAGGGTCCAGAACAACACTGAGTTTGCTATCTTTCCCCTGACAGGAGAAGGCATGAGCCCCAAATGAAAGAATCCTGTTATCACAGATCACCCATGAGCAGTTTGACACACAAGCACTCTTCACAAGAGCTACAGACAATCTAGGTAATAATGCTAGCATATTAAAAAACAGCCACACACACACACACACAAATAACCCACAGAAGGCCTCAAAAGGAAAAAGCAAAAGGTAAAAGAAGATGCATGTACGCTGTGGAGAGATACAGAACTGTTTGATGGTGGTACTACTCCAGAAGTTGACTGCAAAAAATCAAAGATCTGTAACTTGGAGGAGACCTGATGAAACATGGACTTGAAGAGTGGTGCTGGTTCCCTGAAAGCAAATGGCACAGAGGGAAACACAAAGATGGAGAATTTGCATGCCATTTTTTTGGTGGTTTTCCTCAATCTGTGCTTTATAAAGGTAGAGAATGTCTGTGCTAGAAGTCTTACCCAGCACTTGCATAAAGTCTGAAATGCCTTTGCAATAAAATCTAAAGTTGCACTGAAGTTACTGGAAAGTTTGTGGGATCTTGTAAAAAGTTGAGAGCCCAGTGTAACTGGACTGTGAAAAGCCAGATCTCAAGAGTGATAGGCTGAATAACTTTATGATTATACTTCTATGGTATATAGAGACCCAGCAGTAAAGGTAATGTTTGCATTTGTTCCATCTAAGCAGGAAAAATACTTTTGAATCCACATTAACAATGCTACTATAATTTGAAATGACTTTTAATTGCTACTGAGAGCTGAGTGTTAATAAAGGGCAAAAATAAATAATTACTGGTTTGCATCCTCTCCCGAATAACAAACACCCAGTGCTCAGGTACCTCTCATCCTCAAAGCTGCCAGAGGCTGCTCACTCACCCCAGACACCTTCTCTACCTGTCACCCACCCCACTCCCAAGGAGCACATCTCCCCCAGAGCTGCTGAACGGAGGTATCCTGGGCAGGAAAACACCTGCTAAGGTGCTGAGAGCAGCAATTCTTCCATGTTTTTCCTACTCACAGGTCACATCCCATACATGTCTCAGCTGGATGTTTTCAATTCCAATCCTCTGTCCCCATTTGAGAACAAGCCAGTAAATGGCTTAAAGTACAGCTCGTATTTGTGAAACTAATACACAGAAAACTGTGAATTAACAGCCCTTATCCAAAGTCCAACAGCCTATGCCTATCCTAATCTGTGATGATCAATTATCTTCAGGGAACCTTTTAACACTATCTTCAAAATGCCAGAAATATAAGGAAGTTCTTAAAGGTCTAACCATGCAGATGATTTAGAAGAGTAATGAATCTTAGAAAGAAAATAGAGAAGGATTCACCAAAAATGTATGGCTATTACCTTTTTTTTTTTTTTAAATCTGTCGCCATATAGTATTTTTAATTCTATTTTAGAAAGACTCTCTGAAGTGTCAAAGTAATTTGACTACCCATTAGCTGTCTCTTCAGCTTGTAATCGAATTCTAACCATAAAATATAATTATATGCTGTGTGAAGTTCATCGGTCCAATTTCAAAGTGCCAGAAATAACCTTTAGCATGATTTAAATAGCACCAGCATGAACCTTTGCAGGCAGTGCCACTGGCTTTCAAATATGTTAAGAATAGCTGAGAAGCATCATCCCTTAACAGGGTTTTTTTGTTGTTGTTGCTGTTGTCATGGAAGGAAGTCATAGTAATAGTTATTTTGAATTGAGCACATTTTTCTGCATTATTCTCTTATTCTAGGCAGCATAAGGGACCCCATTTTAAATGCATTCTTTAAAAAAAAATCCATTTCTGACCAAGAAAAGCCTTAAAATTAACAACTTTTCACTCTTGTATTGATAGATGGGCTATTTCTCATCTGAAAGCAATCCTCTCTTGTTTAGATTTGTACCTGACATATGAGAAGGAAAATATTTTGTTGAGGTTCACAATACCACATGTAGGAATTCAGAGGTGGTTTAACATGCCAATGGTGTGCACAGTGCCACTGCGACTGCCATCTAGATACCTACAAAATTCCATTAGTAATTTCCACCCATGGATTTCAGTTCTTGATTTATTTATTACTTTTGTGAGGTAAGGACCTGATAGCCACAATTTGAGGCTAGAAAAGGAAGGATAAAGAGCAACTTATACAAGGACAACCAAGAAGCCTGTGGAATTAAATTATCTCTAGGTTCCCATGTCAATAGCTGTAACTGCAAGATTGTCAATAACAGCCCACACTTCAAGTCACTCTGATTATTGCTCTTGGTTCCCTCTCTTGTGATGATGCCCGTCAGCGATGGATCCCATGCGGAAGTATTGAATGCTTCATACCCAGCTGCCTACATAGCTGTTCTACAAAACCAGATTGCTTCCTAATGTGCGTTCAGTGAATAGGAGGAGCCACGCAAAGAAGCCTGGCACTTAGTGCAGCCCATTCTTTCATGCACAATTTAGACAAGACAACCTTGCTGCTAAAATAGATACTAAGAGTCTTCATGCAAGAGATGGGTACGGGTAAGCATACATGCACCCCACTAGCCATACTTATTTACTGTAAGCATGGCTTTATATCTGCTATTAAGCATGTAAGTGGGGCTCCATCTTTAAAAAATGTGTCTCTCTAGAAAAGTCTTTATGGTATTAACTAAAGAGAAGTTTCACTTACTGGTCTTGGTAAACTGTACTGATACATTTCTGGTCTGTATGTGGGTACCCACTGTACCCCCGCTCTAGGTCGGGTCATGGTACCAGGAGCACTGGTCACAACCTCTGAGTAGGGCAAGTGCGGTGCTGAGCTGTACGCCTCCTGCCTGCTCTGTCCTCCGTGGCCTGCAGAGGCCAGGCTGAAAGCCTCTTCCAAGAGCATATGCATCTGCTGTCGGACCTCATCAATGGAGGGCTGAGAACTTAAAGTTGAGGTCTCCGAGTGGCCTTTGGCCTGACGGGACCTGGTGTAACTCCGAGGCTCGTTGACACGGTCAACATTTGTTTCTTCTATAATTTCAGGCTCAGTCTGTTGGATGGAATAAAAGCACGTATATGTAAAAGGCTTTACAAGACAGTATTTGTGCTGCTTAACACAAAACATTCTCAAACACAGATGTAACATATACAAAGTCAGGAATTGTGACAATATAGACGCATGACAAATACTGGAAAGGAGTGATATGCTGGAGGCGAGTATATAGCCAGGGACTCAAAGGCCGATTTATATCCTCCATTGTTTTCTGTGAAAACTAGCAGGGACACCCTGTAGCAGATTAAATTGTCAATGATTCACTTTAAAACAATTAGAATTAATTTTTAAATTCCTTTCTTAGTTGTTAGCATCAATGGGAGTACAATAGTGCCAGGAGGAGTATGGTTCCCCACATAGTACCATCAGTATGAAGGACCCTTTACAAGGGATCACTTGTTACAGCTAAAGGGACTGAAATTCTTTTGTCCCTTCTCACATGTTAAGACTTCAGAAAAAGTAAGTTTAGGAGTTTTCCTGAACTTCCTAACCCAGTTAGGACCACTAACAATGATGCCACAAACTAGGTCCTGTCCCTTGCAGAAAATCATCTTACCTAGCCAACAAACAGTGGTTATACAGAGATTTATCCAAAACTGATGTGGCAACAGCAAATGAAGCACGTATTCTAATGAGCAGATAGTACTCGTGCAGCTTAACTTGAAGGAATTTACCTTAGGAATTATTACCCTAGGGTAATTCCTTCTATACTGGTAAGTACAAACAGATATCACCCCCCTTATTCTTTTGCCTGCAACTCCAAGACAGAAAAAAAGTCATATTGTAATAACTTGACAGTAAAATACCTAATTTCATCTACCTTCTGTAAGATTAGTTTTACAGGCTGTAGTTTAAAAAAAAATAAATGTTAAACAGGCAATTCGAAGAAGTAAACAATTTCTAATTCTTTCAGCAAAATAATTTCCAGATGCTCAGATACTTAGAATGAAGAATAGGATATATACCTCCTTCTATATATAGCTTGTGTTGTGAATTGTGTTACTGTTTAAAATAGCCACAAGTAAAAGCATACAACAGGATGTTCTTATTGAATATTCCAGCACGGCCCTGATAATTTACATGAGTGCTCTGTAGGTCATGCTGTGGCATACTTTTTTTTCCATGCAGTAGTGCAATAGCTTTCTGTATACCTGACTAGATAAGCAACAGTGCCCCCAACCTTTTGCAAGCTATGTATGGTCATATATATTTTAGGATAATCATAGTACATATTTCCTCATCTGCAGAGGCAAATATCAAACTGACTTTCTTCTTCTGTTATCAGCCATTCAGAGAAGAGTTACATCGTTAGCCTAAAAACTGACAATAAGTCTAAGTAAAAGATCTAAATTTTTTTCTCTCTTAGCTGTTATAAATAAAACTTTATTTTTTATTTAATGACAATACAGCAATAAGAAATAAAAATAAAGAAAATGAATAATTTGAATATTAGAATTTAACCATAATTTGTGCATTTATATTTATACAGCGTGTCGTTCAAATTCAAAACCACAGACCCCATTCTAGGCTTCCTAAGTGAAACATACATCAGATTAGGGGAGGAATAATGTAATGGCACAAGTTTATCTTAAATTGAAAAACTTTGTAGGAAATCTTCAACTAAAAAATTTCCCTTCATTTCCTTCCTGCATTTTGATTCCACTGTTATCTGTGTTGTTACAGGGTGGGGTAAATAAAAATCAGGTAACTTTTAGAAGCCTGACTATAAAATGCAATGGTAGTTTGTGTCTATAAGTGCAACCAAAGAGCCTCTGAAACCATACTGTCCCAACGGCATGATTAATAAGCACAGTTCTACTATTTCCTCATGACTGTAAAAATGTCAGTGGATGGAATCCCACAAAAGACCTGTTGGTACTCAGTGCTGAAATAAATCAGGTTCTCTACTACAACCACTTTGATGAAGCCATTAGACTGCTTCTAATGCCTAAATATAGAATAGAATGCCTAAAATATATATTGTATGAATAAAGGATGCATATTAGCAGTCAACATTCAGTCAGCTTTGATTTATCAATACGAAAGTTGGCATGAAGATTTTGGAGGACACTGGTGGTCTTTTCCTCAAGTTTTGAAATTTATTTTAATACATCCTATTACTTTCTGATGTATGTAATTTGCTTCCGATGTGTGTCATTTGATTTCCTATCAATTGAAACATATAGGTATAGTAAATAAATACCATTATACATTAACTTGACAAAAATCCAGATATTGTTCATACACCATTACTGTATAAAACAAGGAACTGGAATTATGTGAAGAAGGAAAAGAAAGTCCTGCACAGAGACAGACTTGGTATGCTTCTGGCACAAATCTGCTGCTGCAACTATATCTGTAAAACTTTTCACGTGAACATTAATCTGTAAGTTTTTTGAGTTGTGTCAATTTAAATAAATTTGATTAATTTAATTAAATTATACCAGTACATTCTTTTGTATATTGATTGCTTAGATATGTATAATAAGGTAATTTTCTTCCTTTCACATCCAAAAGAGCCTAAATATTTTCTGCCCTAGGCATACATTAACAACTCAAAGAAAAAAAAAAAAGGCAACTTGTTAAGCTGTAAAAAAATCTCATGATATGAAGATAATATGTGCTATTTGCTTCATTAATTTGATCATTTGGAATTGCTTATCAAGGACAAATTCCACCATTCATTGGCATAACTTGTTGCTAAATAATCTGTGAGAAGAGGTTAGCAGGAGTCCGACAACACTGGAACCTTCAGAACAGCAAAGCAGATGTCAAAAACTGGTACAAGATGTTACTAGATAAAAAAGAAAGGACACAAGATTCGGCATACAAACCAATCCTTTTTCAGAGCCCTTTTTCACTCGTTTTCAGAGGTCAGATTTCCAGAGGTGTTTAGCTGCACCACTGGTGAGATCCACGTGAATTCAATGCATAAATATAGATCGAAGTGCCCGCCCGTGGGTATCCTGGGAGACCAAGCCTGTCAGACGCTTGGCACAGCTCTGAGGAACCTCAAACAGAGTGAAGGAAACCAGCCCACGCTGCAAGCTGGGGCTTGGGAACTAAATTTCAATATCCTGTCCCATTTTCCCCCAGCATTTTTCTGCTTTCAGACAGGAAACTTATTCAGAGTTAGGTTACATAAAATTCCTTTTGCCTCTTCTAACAGTATAAAACAGCTTTGCCACAGACAGCTTGCCCGGCTGAAACTTTGACAGAAGGGTGAAAGAAAACTTGTGTGTGATGTGCACAGATCTCAAGAGTTTATCGTTACATTTAGGACATTTCAGAATCTGCATAAGCTCATTCATCTACTTTCAAGGTTTCTAACAAATTTTCTTTAAAATATACATTATATATAACAAACACAATAGATTAAAATATACTTTTTAAATCTTCTACTAACTACTTAAGGAATATTAATTTTGAACTAATAGCAGGAGGTCATGAATGTTTTCAACATTCATTTCAGGAAGATATCACCTATGAAAAACTACTTTTAATTAGCATTCATACCAAATGAACTTCCTTATCCTCCAGAATGGTTTAGACCTTTACCAGGCACTGACCATTAGGGATGCCTCAGCTAGAGCATTTTGCACACATGACAAAGGACTGAAAAATTCTACATTACCCTAGCGTAGGCACTATTTTTATCCTCATTCCAGCTACACATATTGTCAGCTGAGCCCAGTGTTTGTTTAATCTGCACTAATCTAGCCTTGTGTCAGCTGTGCGAGTTCCTTGGACTATAAATCAGCATCTCCTCTGACTGGTTTTGAGATTCATCTATGCAAAACTCTCCCAGTTCTGATGTAGTAGGAGGACAATATCTGTTCCTAGAGAATTTCGACAAAACACTGACTGGACTTAAGTGAAATTCTCAGAAGTTGGTTGTCCATACTTCTGAATCAAGAGGGCAGCATCAGGGGCACAGAACAGAGGATTTTAATTGTGATGAAAATAAGCTCAGTACCATTTAAGTGGCTGCATACTTAGAAGAAGTATCTAAATTCAAAATTTAATACTTGGCCAAATAATGAGTTTCAGGGCAAATGTTTTGTTTGCATTTCAGACTGTAAAATGATGTACAGCTATAAAGTCCGTGAGTCTGTTCTCTGAGTACCCCAAGCCTTTTTCAGGCTGCTGAGTGCCCATTAACGTCCTGTAACATCAAATGCCCAAAGGCACTCTGGCTTGTAGCTTATCAGTAATTTCCTGGGGTTAGGAGTAAGGTAAGAAATCTTGCTGAGCAGATTTCACTGCATATATCTGATACACTTACATCATATCCACTGTTGCGTATTCCACGTCTCGGTCTTTCTCGAGTCACAAGGAGATCCATCTCCGTTTCTCCTGGACTAGGACTGTTCAAAGACTGCCTGCTTCTGTACACTGAGTTCTTCACTGGTTGCCTAGAAAACATGAAACCAGAAATCAGTAAAATTAAAACAAAAAAATAACATGCAGCAGTTTTCAATACTTACCTTTATTCTAAAACGATAAGCTATAAAATAAAGCTATGTAAGAGACATGGACATCTTATGTGGGACCTAATCAGATGAAATCTGTCCCAAGAAGATATCAAAATCCTTTTAACCTCAGCTGATATGATTCAAATTCATAAAACATAAAAAGGTGCTATTATCAAAAAATAATAGGACCTCCCACACACTCAGATGGGGAGCAGAGATTTTGGTTGCTGATCCTGAGCAATAGGAGTGAAGTGGAATAACACTCCACTGAATCAAACACCCAGCAGAGTGTAAGGGAAGAGACACAGGAGTGGGAGGGAACTGCTTCCAAGATGCTGGTTTTTAAATAGCCAGTTTGCTAACTGGCCACAGCTTTATCAGAGAGCTGTAGTCCCTGGCATTAAACTGCTCCCAACATAGCTCTGAGCAGTGCTGGGGCAAAGGCCTCCCTGGGCTTTGAGCTTTCACCACTGTGAAAAAAATGCCGGGGGAAGCAGAGGTACTTGAAACACAGCATCTAACTCAATACCCAAAATATCTCATAATCTTTCCAACACCACCATTTCTTTCCTTGTTATTGATTATACAGAAACAAATATAGCATTTTTCTGTAAGATACAGATGATATCTGTACGTGAACTCTTCAGGAGAGGTTGCCAAATCATGACAGAGGAGCTCCATGCTTTATCAAGCTGCATCTTTAAGGCTACATCTAAATCAAGGGAGTTTAGGAGATGCTGTTCTCATAGTGTACCTGGCTGTTAGTCATTTTCTTGAAGAGCTGAATGTAGAAATTTGAAAGGGGGCTATGGAAGGGAGAAGGCTTTGGTGACTTTTCCGTCATTCTCCTGTGCTTGCTAGGTAACATGAGAGAAAATACATTCTGTGTTAAGATTTGATTTAAGGACAAAAAAACGCTTGCATTAAAGCAGGTCTGTGACAGAGAGCTCTATGTGAGTTAGTAAGTGGGGTAAAAATAAGGTCTCCAGAGTTCTAAATGTTTGGGACTGCCTGAACTGATTACAAAGAGATCTACTACAATATTCTAAATACTGAAAAGCCTCGGACAATTTCTGTAAGTGACATAAGAGGAAACACCTTGAGTAGCCTCTGTTCCATTCAGAAGGTGCAACGACTTCATGGTTTAACCTCTCAAGAACCATCAATGAAATTAAAAGACAACACAGTTCAAGTGAACTCACTGCTGAGAAGAAATAACTCTTCAGATATTACAGATTTGTTTAGCAGAACTTTTTGCGTTGACAGATCAGAGCAGCAGAAACTGGTTTGCAGAAATCCAGAAAGACAGACATTTACATGATCAGATAGGATAAAAGATAGGACACCAAAAAAAAAAAAAAAATCAATTTCACACTTCTGATTAAACTAAGTACTCAAACGTACTTAATTTTAAGGCAACTTTCAAAAACTTTGTGTGACTTTTAATCACAAATCTCCATGTGCATGTTTGAAAGTCCCACATGCACTGACAAAGCAGAAGGCAAGCAGAGGTTTTGGAATAAATTCCCACTATAAATATAATATTGAATAAATTAAAGTGCCTTATCTTGCTAATCAGATCTGACAATCTCTATGATCCTACATGAAAGGTCTCTAAAATTTCCTATGCATTTTACAATAGTTCCATAAATACTTAAGGGTGTGGCTGTGATGTATTTTCTAAGGGATTCAAATATACAGCTCTCTAATACATGGAGATTCTTGACCTGATTACAGACTATTAAAGAAAAAACCCAGAATAGTGCATATCATCAGTAGGCTCTTAAAAATTGCCTTGAGATTGCCAATTAGCTCATTTAAGAAAGTTTTACTAATGAGAAAGGAGGTATGAAGGCTAACAACTGGCATTTGAATGGGTTAGCAAGTGCCTTCTGGGAACACAACTGGAACATTTTAAAACATGAATTTTATGGTGCAGAAGACTCACATAGGTACTAAAAGCACAAAGCTGTTTGTTCTTGAACAAATCACATTATTTACTGGCAATGTTTTCTAAATCACTTTTAAATGCAATTTAAAACAAATCCAAAATGTAAAGGTGACCTCAAATAATGTAATCAGCTGCATCTTTGTTTTCTGTTATATTTTGGAAATGCTGTAATAATATGATTTAAGTTAGTGGAATATACACAAAACAGAAATGAGTGCAATAGACCTTTTCCTTAGAAACTTTAAAATCTTTAACTTACTCCTAAGTGATATTGTTAAAAAAAAAAATCGATTTTTAATTTTTTAATTGCTGTAAATATAATGATACAAACACTGGCACAAAGCAGGAAAAAGTCAGAAATCAAATCTTTTCAATGTTATGCTGATGTACATTGCTTTAGAAGCAGTTTTATTTCATTATAGAGAGACAATTGTGTTGATTCATTTGTCAATAAGCAAAACACACATTAACCACTTTAGTAATCTTCTTTTCAGTTAGAAAAATTAAGATAATAATGCTTTGCAGCATATCTAGTTCAGTCCCAGGTCTTAGTCTGGAAATTTTAGCATAGACTTTGGAATTGGTTGGTTTGCAAACATCTGTGAAGTTCTGTAAATGGTCTGTGTCTTTACAGAAAGTGCAGCACAAGTGGCTCTTCTCTTTTCTTAAGTGGGGATTATAGGCTATATATTTAACAAGTAAATCAGCAGTCAGCTTCTTCTGGTTCAGCTACACGACAACATCATTCCTCTACAGCAGCGTACCTGCCTTCAAGCAGATTATATCATGCCAGTGATCACTCTCTCAAATAAACTCTGACAGGTTTACACAGCACATTAGAAAGCACAAAGAAAAGATGTATTCTGGAACCTTTCAGCACATTGGCACATGAACAAACATCAGTATCCTTAACAAAAAGCAGATGGTTAGTGTTAAAGCTACATATGTAATATTTTAAGCATTTCCTACATGGCATGTGACACATAATAAATACCCAAAGTAATGCCTCAGTCCTTCACTGTATGTATAGCACATCACATCAGTGTTTCATTTATGTCTTCTGGAGAGACTGTGCAGACAGAACAGAGCTCCTCTGTACTGAGGGTTTAGTATCTTACCCTGTCAGTACATCTGGAGCAATTTATTCCTCCTTCACTGGAAAACCACACAAGGAAATGATGCCCCAGACCCTCCAGCAAGGAAATAACATACAGTTAAGTCAGCATCTTTTTCCTTTATTGACCAGTGCAACTCTGGGAAATGGCCCATCAAGGGCAGTATCTCTCCGTCATTTAACTCTAGACCTATAGAAGTTCATCTGATCACAGTTTTTGCCCGGATTCTGAGCCAACAATGCTCTTTTAATTCCCATTACAGCCTTTTTTCATCTCTGTGTCCTAAGGATAACAGCCAAAGTTGCACTGTGTGCAAAGACTGTGTCACCACCCATGCTTTGATTGCAGTCATGGTCTATGCTCGTAAGAAAACTTTGGTCTGAACTTTCCAGGAGATGGGATGCGAGATTGCACCTCCAGGCATGAGACCATTTCCAGAGGAACTGTGCTTCAGCATCCCCTTTTCTCTCATGGATCAACTGCTGCTGGTCCCTGATTACAGTAAGAATCAGAGTTCTCATGGTGTGAGGTGCAATGGCAAATACAGTCGTACAATCCTTCACACCTCCACCACCCCTACGGAGGAGAAATCTGTATACTGTGCCATTCCTAGGGTTGGACTGGTGTGACCTCTTTTCAATGTGCCTACTTGTGCTTCAGAGAGCCCCAGCAACGGAGCAGGTCCACCCACCCATGGCAGGCTCAGGCAAAATCAGCATTTACACTCCCCCCTCATTTCTAAAATGAGGAGATGAATGCTACTGGTGCAGCATCTTCAAGAGACAGTGAAGTGTTAATCAAACATCAGTACTGCTATACAATATGCCCGCTTCACGCCACAGATGAGCTAAATTATGACTTTCTCTTTTAAAGGCACAGGAAGATCACCAATAACAGGTACACACATACCCTTACAGATACCATCTCTGCAGGACTTAAGGAAATACATGGAAAACATATTGTATTATCTTATGCCTACTGCAATAGTTATATTCAGAAAAAAATAATGACAAAATAATAACACCACTGAATTTTGGAAAAGAATTAATTCAGATGCTAACTGCCTGGCTTAAGTCCACTGTCAATATTACCAAAAAAAAATGACTACCACTTTTTCTATTTACCTTACTTGGAAAATGACTCACAAAAACTTGCTACAACCTCTTTTTTTTTTTCTTTCCATTTCTTTCTTTTTAACCACATTGTAGTTTTACCAGATAACATACTTCAATAAATAATCTTGGGTTATATGATTTTTCTTCACAAAGTAGGAGGGACCAGCTGACCACACAGCAAACAGTTGGCTCATTAAGAACAGCCCCTTTGATTCCCTGCAATCCCTGGACACCAACTTTCCTCACAGATGGAGAACAGCATATAAAAAGTCTCACCTGTTCTTAGGTTCAGCAAATGGAGATGATACATCTGCATCTGGATCCAAAATGTGGTCAAGTTCTTTCTGGTTTTTTTCATACATCCTTTTTCTCTCTGTCAGCCCCTTGTTATCAACCTGTGGGAAATCATAGTATCCCTTCCTCTTGGCTTTCAAGCGCAGCTTGTTGCGGTAATGTTCTATATCGGACTTCTGCTTCAAAGCCTTGTTCACCTAAAAGGCAAAAAGACATTTAAAGGATGGTGCTGGGCTGGCTACTTCCAAATGGTATTGTTGGAGTGTGTTTGATGCGCTGCATGTGTCATTTTACAGAGCGATTTTTGTTCCACACCGTGCCATCTGTAAGCAGCAAGGAACTGCAAGTGAACAGAGTCGCTGCATTTTTATGGCTTGGCAGATGGTTAAATAATTTTAGCCTAAAAATTATGTACCATCACAACAGTGACTCAGATACACCCACTGAAGAAAAACACCAATGATGTTAGCCAATTGTCATGACCCAACATCATCCTTGCTCTTGAGCGTGATGGGGACAACTCACCTAGAGTCCTGTAAGTACAGAGGCATCGCCCCACACTGCACAAAACTTTAAATAAGTCATATCTGGTGGCTGGGGAGGAACTCCAGTGAAATATCATCATATGTTCCTCTTATTTATATGCTTCCTTGTAAATCTGTAACAGACCCTGACAGAGACAGGATCCTTAAATGAATGGGTGTTTGGTCTGACCTGGTACAGGTCAGGTCTCATGGTTGTTCCTAAGCATTGACAAAATTTCCCTCATGCTTCAAATTGTCAGTTACCTGGAAATGAGCAATTTACTTGGGCTTTCTCCTTCCAGAGTCAAATTCTAGAGCCTTCTCACAAATTTCAAGAAATGTATGTACAAGAGAGCACACAGCACCAGGAGTGCCATCCTGTTGACTTAAAGAAAATAGATGCTGAAACCTAAATAAGCCTTTCTCCGAGTTTGGAAAATACATGGCACGTCAGAGCTTAAAGTAAAAGTATGAAATGGAGCATGACAAACTGCTCTAATCCAGGTCCACATGGGAAGCCTGATGACACTGTCTTTTACTCTGTCTCTGGCAGCAGCCCTCCCTATTGCTTTTAAACAGCATCGGGGAGATTCTGCCTGATCTTTAAATGACTCAGTCACTTAAAGTGCATTAAAGTCCGAGTTTGTAAGCAAGACACACACCTCTGACTCATCCCCATCACGTTTAACAACTATATAAAATCAACAGTCCTTCATAAATACCAGTCTTAATTAAACCAACATAAAATCATTAATAATCATACAAGTGGTAGAGCCAAAGCATGGTTTTTGTCTTCCCGGGAAACAACTGCACCCTGTGTGGAGACTGGAGTGCAGACTGGGCAAAGCCATGGCCTGTTCCACCCCTTCTTTTTCTGAATGAGATGTATTGCTCAGTATAGAAAGATGAGCTTAGGACCCAGGTGATCTATATACATTTCCAAGTTCAGTCACAGAATTCATGTAGACAGAGATCTTATTCTGCTCTCTGCCTTCATTACTCGCCTTGTTAAAACTGCTGTGATAGGAGAGAAGGATACTGAGAAGGTAGGAATACAGACAATTGCCTCTTTCAAGGTCACATGCATTCACAGGTGCATTGCAAAAGAGCAGATCTTAAATTCTCAGACCTCCAAGCCTACAATGCTAATGGGACTTTAAATAGGACCAGGGTGAAAAGTTCCAACCAGTCCTCAACTCTAACAGGTTGAAGATGTTCCACCTGTGGATACAGTCAAGGAAACAGCTGGAGACTTCATCAGACAGTCCTTACCTCTCCATTAATGATGGCAGATTCCTGGCTCCTATCTGATGCAGCATGCATAGCAGGTAGTGCCACGGGTTTGATAGCTATCAGCTGTACTGATCCAGAAGAGGTGTCGAAGGGGTCAATGGAAGATTTGGCAATGTTATCAAAGAGAATGCCTCCTTCCTCTTCATCACTTACAGGCACTAAAGCACATCAAACTTATTCAGCATAAAGACACAGATATTTTTAATGCACATTCAAGGTGAAATTCAGTGAGCACATGCTTTAGGTTAATGATGTGCTCAGTACACTGGAGGAGCAGACCTGGGAGACCTTTACAGTGGAAAAAAAATGCCATTAGATTACAGATAACATTATGTATTCAAAGGATTTTCTGACAGTTCCCCAAAGAAGGTAGATTTCCAACCTGCACTAATAAGATGGGGCGGGGGGGGAGGGGGGAATGGAAAAAGAATGACAGAAAATTGCATGAAAATGACAAGGAAAGTCAAAGTGCATCTTTTGCTAGGTGGCACACAGAAAAAATGTTATATGTGCACATATAAGTCTCCACATGCCAATGGATCAGTGGTTGCACCTGACCTAACCCAAGTCCAGCTTTTTGTGTGTCCTATACAGCAAGAGCATGGGCATTCTCAAAATCTGAAAAATAAACCTACTGATTTTAGCAAGCTATTAATGCTAAAAATGCCATCTGTTGAAATGAAAGCATTACTGTTTTGTGTTAAAACATGCTTAAGAAACTTATGGTGTCCAAGTTTATGCTTTTTTATTTTTTTGCTCTGCAAAACAGTACCTCAGGTGGCTGTAAAGTTAAAACATTAAAATTTCTGAAGAGATAGAAGTCTTCTGAAAATCTTTAAAATTAAATGGCATAGCAAAGCATCTTCAGCTTTATATTTCTATATAAATGAGTAACTTCCACATACTATTGGGCCCTTTCTCCTCCAAATTTTGTTAGTAAACTTGCATCACCTTGTCAGCTGATGAATCGTAAACCTTTTATCCTCATTTTGGAATAAAAGAATGACTCTAAAGTATGAGCAAAAATTCTACAAAGAGATTCTTGCTAACATTTTTGAATAATTATGCTATTAGAGTGAAGAATGTTTGCTCCATCTCCTAACTGACAGGAGCAGAGATCCTCTGCTGAAGAGCAAAGTGGTCTGCTCCAAATTTATTTCCTCTGAAAATACACTCTGCTTTAATATTTAATCACTGCACAAATTACAATGGACTTGTATAAACTCAGCAGTTCAGATAGCCAGTGATTTTGGTAAGAAAATATTTGACAGTGGTAACATAAAATATGAACCCACTGAGTAAGCTTATTATCTTCCTGTCAGTACTCGGTGTGGACTGGAGTTAGCACTACTTGAGCTTTTGAGAAACAGATGGGTTAAATCACTCTGTCATTAAATCTTGTCCTTCTGGCTCCACAGAACTGTCCAAATATGATAGAAGAGTTTTTAGTGGGTCTGAAATCCCTCCGTCCCTCCTGGGGCAGTTCAATCACTCTGAGTTTGTATGCTCACCGGAGTGAGCGGATCACAAGCCTGGCGCACCGAAATGAACTGCCGGACTCCCACTGATGACCCTGCCACCAGGACACCACACCAGCAAAGTCAGGTGCTCAGAAAGATACTTGCCTGCCACAACCCGCACTTGAACAGGAGAGCATTTACATTACAATGAGTACAAAAGTGAATCATGTTCTTCCCTTGGGGCATTCTGAATCAGTTCAGTTCTCACCTAAGGCACCACATACAGCTCTGGAAGACTGTGTTGTCTGTAATTCACTGCCGAAACTTCCACACTACCCTAACAAGGTACCTCTGTTGTGACACGACCATCTCCAAGAGAGAAAAAGTTTGTCTGAATTGTATTTTTCACTGACAAAGATGTTCTCTCGTGATGATTACAGCTCAGGTGAGCCTGGATAGTATCTCATCAGCAGTCCAAATACCAAGAAGTGGAATCGCTTCCCTTGACTGCCTGTCTCAGCATTTGCCTGAAGCAGGCATGCCTGAAAACACTGGCTAAGCATCAACGTGTAAAACGTGATTCTCTCCAAACATCCTCTGAATATCCTACTTCAAGCAGAAAGCACCAAGAAGTGCAGCTGTCTTTCCACCCCAGTGTTTCAGAAGGACTGCACTTGCTGAGACCTCAGCAGTGAGCTCCAGGCACCCACAGAGAGCATGACGAGCTACAGATGCATGGGTTGTCTCCTCAGACCTCATTTCAGGATCAGAAACCAAGAGTTTTGCTTAATTAAACAGAATTCCTCTTGTTCAAAGACTCATTTAAGTAAAGAAAAATTAAGGGTAAAGAGAATCAGGCATCACAGACAACAGCTACTTCTAATGCGGTACATTAACAGGGAGAAGGCACTATCAGCCCTCTCATTTGTGAGCACACCTACTGCAGTGCTATTGGCATGGAAATAATAAGAAAATGGGACTAGAATCTGGATGTCTAGTCCGCCTTAGCTTAGCATTTGTTCATTAATTGGCATTTATGTATCAAAGTAGTTTTTTCCACTGCCCTTTTTTCACTGATGAGTGATAAAGAATGTCTGTGATCTGCAGTTACTGGCACACTGCTATAGTTTGTATTGGCAGTAAATCATAGGCAAGTACTTTGGGAATCTTCATATTTGCTTCTATCCATCCCTTTCAGAGAGAATTTACAGCAAGCATTTATAACACAGCTGATCCACAGCAACCTCTAAACTTTAAGAAAACAAACCAAAGGGAGCTCAGAGCAAAGTGGGAGCTCTGGAGGGTTTATTTCTGCTGTGTGTCCCTGTCCTGGGCCAACCCACCCATCCCATCACCTCAGCTGGGCAAGTGACCAAGGGGCACAGGAAACTTCCAAAAACTACCCAATTGTTTAGTCACTCACAATAAGCACAGTTGCTTATTATAAGTAGCAGCACAGATTTTTAGTGATGCTTTTATTTTTTGTTTATAAACAGACGTACCAACATTTTTATGGATTTATTGTTCTTGTAATCTTGCTTGCACTGGCTGTGTGCTCACATAGCAAGAAAAGGCAGAAAAGGGGAAAAAAATTACTTAATCATTTATTTAACAGTAATTTCCCATCTCTGAAAAATCTTGTGCTAGATAACTCATGCCACATGATCCATTGAGATTGAATTACTCCTCCTAATCTTCCTGAGACTGAAGTAGATGAAGATGGCTAAGCATCAACGATGCTTTTTTTTTTTTTTGCATGATCCAAAGCAATCATTTATTCAGGTGGAGTGCCAATTGCAGTGAAGATTCAGCGTGGCACTGGGTTTTTGAAGAGCAGGACCATCGCTGAAGCTTCATCTCCACATCACTGCAGCTATTAGTATCGAAGATTTGCTGGATTAGAGCTGCTCCAGGGATGCTACCCTCCAGGGTGGGTGCAGCTCGGCACTATTTCCAGGCAGCGATGCCAGCAGGTGGTGCTACCCACTCGTGTCGCTGGTCCAGCAGCCGGTGGAAGAGAGACTGTGGAACGGCAGCGCTGAACTGATAAGCAATTGGACAGGTGGAATATTCTATTTCTACCTAGCTATTAATTCATATAGAAAAATAAAAGTTCTACTTTTGCCAGCCTAAGATTTCAATGTGAAGGCCACACAGGATTTCTTCTCTCCTCTTTCTTTCCCTCCATCTTACCTTGCCTCCCTTCTCCCAAATGTGTTGGAAGAAAAAAAAAGGACTGAAATACTTACCTGGGGGTGGCAGGGGGTGGGGGGGAAAGACAAGGAAAGCTAAATCACCTGTGGATCAAGGAATCAGGTAACCTTACAGGAAAATACCTGAAACAAAGACATGTGCTGTCCTGCTCAGAAGCAACCACTTCACCAACTTTGGAAGTCTTCAGAAAAAGAATGGAGAAAAAACATGCAAAGACAAAACATGGGAGACGCAAGCAGGTAGACATGCTCTGCCTTTTCTCAGGTCATTCAGTGAAGCATTAAAAATTTTCAAAGATTTATTTTGTATGAAGGGAATGCAAACATTATAACCAACTACGGTGTGCAATGAATTCGCCCAGTAACAGAAGGGTTTAAAGCGATATAATCTATTTGCTGTCCTAATAAAGGAAAATCGTAAGTTTGACATAGAGCAAACTATGCGACATATCTTGAAGACTGTCTTCTAAGGAAAGAGCCTGTTTATGAGTATTTCAAACAGAAATCCTGAGTCCTGGATGTAAATTAACAATGGGGAGATAATTTTCACTTTGGAGAAAAATATCTCTACACAGAAAAAAAAAAGTTTTCTACATCATCTAAATCATTCATCAGCTTACTACCTCCAGAAAGGTATAAACAGC
Organism: Eurypyga helias; assembly: GCF_000690775.1. Classification (NCBI taxonomy): domain Eukaryota; kingdom Metazoa; phylum Chordata; class Aves; order Eurypygiformes; family Eurypygidae; genus Eurypyga; species Eurypyga helias. Next base: position 42,148 of record NW_010268915.1, read on the forward strand.
AGCTCTTAGCAATAAAGAAATGTATGCTTCTGAAGGAGTTTATAAGCTTGTAAGTAGAATACAAGTTTCCTTACATCAGTATCTGAACCTATTCAGGACTGAAACACCTCTCTGTAACGTACTGCAGCGTAACAGAAAATATACTTGTGTACACACCCACCTCCTTCCCAAAATGCACCCTACTGTGAGACAGTGCGATTCTAAGCCTTTCATGAACAGCACAAATATTATATTTTCAGAGAAGCAGATGGCTTACAGACTAATGGAAGCAGCTCACGATTCCTCCTGGATATTATTTGCTCAGATGTGAAGTTTGTGAAATGCCAGGCCACATGTCTGAGGTGTTGCAACCCTGGGTTTGCCTGGGATCCTGAAACAGGGGTTACCTGAGCAGGTCGTCTGAGACCCCTGAACTGACATTTGCAGGTTTTGGGTTTTTTTTTTTTTTTTAATGAAACTGTATACACAGAGTGTCTACACCTCTGTTAGCTACTTGCTTCATTCTATGAAGGTTTCTCATCCTTATAAGCAGAAGCAAAGATCTCTCTCTCTGGTTATTTCTTCTCCAAACACATCCACCTCATCTATTTAAATATCAAAGTCTTTCAAAGCTAGACCTTGTATTTCCTAATGTTTGTAGAGAATCCACAAACCTTTTCTTGGCTGACACTTCTCTAATACCATCCTACGCATGTTCAATAATTTAAAAAGCATATTTAACTGACAGCGATGATGACTATACAAAGAAGATAGGGAAAGCATGAGAACCTACAACAGAAGACACTTCTTTAAGACAGCAGTACTCTAAGTTTTAAAAAGCTACGCAGAAATAGTTTCCTGTTGGCACCATAAAACCATGCATTTGTCTTCTTCAATGCTGACATATCAGAGAAAGATCATAAACATCCAGACTGCCACGGGATCTGATGACATGAACATCACACTGTTGCTTGGATGAGAACTGCTGTCAGACTCAATTAGTGACAGAGTAAAGCTCATCTGGAGGGGAAGGCAGACAGGAATTAAGAAATACTTAATTGCACAACCACCTGCAGATCCCAGTTCCTTCAGAGGTCTGCTGTGACAGGCACCTCAGCAACACAGGATAAGGTCATTTCTTGCCATGAGAAAAGCAATCAAAAAGACTGGCTCAAAAAGAAAAAAAGACAAGGTGGGTTAGCAATGCTGACATAAAAGAGGTCAAACAGAAGGTATTTTCCACTTATTTATGCGTGTTCTACCACATCTTTGAATACAGCACCTGAGTGACCTCAATCACACAACATGGACAACCCAGAGTTGTTGTTTGTTCTCCGACTCTTTCTCTGGGGAAAGAGGTGGTGGAGCAGCAGCACCTTTTGATTATTGTAGAAGTGTGAAGAGGCTCAGAAACATGTCTCAGAAGTTCCCAGAATAGGTTCTAACACTTGACTGCCTCTTGCAAACCAAACCCAAGTGGAGAAAGTGGGAAATGGCATTGGCTATGTCTGAAGAAACAAAGCGTTCACTGTCACCAGCAAGATGCTAGTGGGGTCACAGTGCTCACGATATTTAAAATAAACAAACACACAAAAAAGGACAGCATAAGAAATGGAAAAAACATGGGTAAATATTAGGCTATGTCACTCAAGCTGAAATTTTTGGAGGAAAAAAAAAAAAAAAAATCCACTGTAAAGTTTCTGGGAACCTCCAGGAGAATAGTAACTAGTGCCAATACGAGGAATTTCAGCTGAACAAGTGGCTGTATCTTTTTAACCCCACTGTGGTTAAATGTCAAGAAATTACTCCAGAAGAACCTAGGAGTTTATTGTGAGAGGCGAGGAGTTCAAGATTCCCACTAACACTATTTATGAGGCAAACAAAACTAATGCTTCAAGATGAGGGAATGAATGATGAAAAGAACAGAATCCTCTCTCCACACTATAAATTCTTCCCAGCACTCTGATTTCTCAGCTTTTCAGAGACACAGGCATCATGAAAGGGAATCATCCCACTTCAAATCTGCACATATGTCCCAATGCAGTTATCTAGGCTCCTTCTTTACTGGAAAGAGAAAGGCAAGTACCTCCAGAACAGAGAGATGCATCCCACTTAGCTGTGGCCCTCTGGAGTCACTTGGTTAGGTTAGGCTAGGAAGCCAACTTTAAAGGACCAAAATTTGGGAAGATGAAGCCTTTTTCACCCTAACTTGTACTTCACTCCATCCAATACTGAAAAGGCAGATGAAGGGATGTTTGCCAGGATGCACCAGATCCTCCAGCTGTGTCAAACCAGACTGCTACATCGCTGCTACTGGATTCAGCTGCTGTTGCCATGTTTCATTTTGATTTGAGTCACCTCAGACGACTGCTCAGAAATTCAGAAAAACTGACTCTGACGCTGAGCTGCCACATCAGACAGTGTGAAAACTGGTGGTCCACACTTCCACAGAATAAAGGAGGCAATCTATCATAGCATGGCTGAGTTACATCCAAAAATCCCTTTGATTTTAACTAAGCAAATAATACAGCCAAGTTTTCCTCCCCGGTACTTTGTTCCTGCAGCTGTCTGATTTTCAGATATCCCTACATAGAACAGAAGGAAAAAACAATTAAAAATTTATAAGACAACTTCTGCCTGGACAGAGAAAATTATAGTCTTAGAGACTGATATTTAAAAGAAGGAGTGAGGCCCCTGACTGAACTGTTTCTGGAAAGTTCCATCTGTATTTAAAGACAATGTCCAAATACTTGGAAGATGCAAGTGTTCCAGCTGTGATCCCTAGGAGGAGGAAAGGAAGATTTCTTACACAAGATTGACTCTGAAAAATATTCACCTGTGTTGTGTGTCCTTTTGTGATGGCAATGATCAAGTACAAAACTGGGCTCAACTACACGAGTTTTCAGCCCAAAAGGTATGGAGTCATATGCTTCACTGAGAATTGCTAGCAAGTTTTCATTTTTCTCAAAGCAAACAGCAATCACACCTCACAAAGATACTAACAGGAAGGTTGCAAGATCAAGCAGTCAAGGTTTGGAAAAATGACCTAGATAACTTTGACCAGCTTCATTCTGTGAGGAGCTGGTGAAAGAAATGTTTTTATTGTAGGCTACTATAATTCTTTAAGTACATGTGGGTTCAGCCATTTGTTTCTCTCTGAACGATGTTAGGCCTGATAAAACAAGAGGTGAAAGTGCTAATATCCTGTTATTCTATTCCATGCTCCTACAAACCCGTCTCGGAAATTGCCAGTACCTCTGTTGGCTGGTTCATTCATCTCACAGTCATCTAACATAGACAATTGGACACTACGTTTTTTCTTTCAGTGTCCAAAGTAAATGAAAGCCCAACTCATCAACTTTTAGAAAGCAAACATCCTATCAAAATGATAATAAATATTTTCCAAAGAAAACAAAAGGAAAGAAACGTTATTACCTTAAAAAACCCTTATCATTATTGTAACATAAATAGATATTTTATTCATGTTTTCTGTAAAAACAAAGCTCAGCTAAAGAGTTCTCCTGATCCTTCACAGCATCAGGTTCTTAAGCCAAGCCTGTCAGTCTGTGGTGGTTTCACACTGTCACTCTTACCCCTGACACACTCCATTTGGAGTCAATTTTGATACAAGACATATAGGCTTTATGTGCTGAGGTAACAACCAGTGCTGTCAGTTTTCCATGTAACTAAATGTCAGCAAGAAATAGAATCTAAAATTGGTCTGTAACTATGGCAACTAATGAGCCATTCTAACTTGGAGTCCCCACATCAAACATGTGACCATCAAGGGATTCATTCCAGTTTTAAGATGTTGCTTTTCAAAGAAGAAAATATGAAGCTGCTTTTGCTGACATGCGCATTAGAGGCATTAGCCTACGACCAGGCTAGAGGGCTGGAGCAGGTTCAGACAAACCACCAGGAGAAAAGCAGCTTCTTTCTTAAACTAGAAGGAAAAACAGCCAACATATTCTATTGATGTTAATCATGCTGGATAAAGATAAAACCCTGCAAAAAGAACAAAATATCCAAGATGACAGCAGTGTTGATAATCATAGCACTGGGGAACAATGTGTAAGCTCCACGATGAAAACTAATGGGTGTCGTGATTTTTGTTTGCGTTTTGTGTGGTTTTTTATTACTTCAGCTTCAATAGGCATTTAGGATCACACAGCTCAAAACCACATCTGCACATGCATAAAAAAAATAAACCTTAGTCAAGGTCTGTAATTCTAGTAAGGGGGAGGCCATTTCATTTCCCATGGCCCTCTCTTCCTTCTCAGAAGTTGTTCTGAAAGGGTTGTGTCAGGGAACTCTCTTAAACAGATCTTAAAAATATGCTTAGAGCAAAAAAGTCCCCATCTCTTTACTAGTGAACAATATATTTATTCCCCTTCATAACTGTGCCTGGAAACTCCTAGGTGACCCTTTGTAGGGCCACGTAAGTTGAGTGAAGGAAGATCCTCTGGAAGCAGCTGAAGTCTCTCCCAGAAGGAGGGCTCTGCAGGAAAAGCATTTCATGCACTGGTTCCATCAAAGCCACAATAGCCAGATGGAAACAGCCTGTCTATGGCTATGACACACTAAAGACGTTTTCCTAGAAATCATTTAGTTCCTTTGCTGCTCCTGACAGGGAGCACCTTGACCAGATTAAACAAAAACATTACTCAGGCTTTTTCTCAGAAAAAGAGAAGGCAAGATAAACACATAACTAAAGCAGTTATTAGTTTCCTGCATGATTTGAAAAAGGCCTAGTTACTGTTATCAAATAAAGTTAAAGCTAGAATGATAATGAAATTCAGATTTAAAACAAAGTGTGTACATGCCTTTATACTACATGGAAAGGTTTCTTTAAGTAGCACGTGTATGTTCTACACTACAGCCCAGATCAGAAGAGAAAATGTTAGGTGTTAGTCAATTCTTTAACAGAGAAACTGGAAGTTCTTAAAAATTTTCTTAGAAGATTTAAAACCTAACAAAACAAACAAAAAAATACCTTCACTAAGTTATTTTACCTACACAGGTAAATGTCGCCTGACACTGTTTTTTAATACTGACTTCCCTGGGTAGAGCATAAAAAAAAAAAATAAAAAAAGCATAAATTACAGCTTTTCACACTACACCATAAATGTTGCTGTCCTGTAAATGAGCTGTATTGGAAACAGTGAAAAATTAATTACAATCCTTGAAACATAGAATAACTAAATATTGTTATGCTCTCTATGAAGAAAAAAAAAAAGGCCTTTTTGAGAAAAACTAGTCAGAATACTTATTATTGCAGGTCTGGAGTAATCAGTAAAGTCACAAGTCTGTCAGAAGAAAGCAGTACAGGTGACATATAAAACACATAATGAAAGAAAGTAAACCACTTCTTTCTGAATGTGCAAACGTGCATAAATCTCAGTGAAGCTGAGTTAAAAGCAGATTACTACGGCTCTATCAATTATATGGTCCCCACAAGATGCAGTGCTCTACAGTACATGTGTGGAAAGGACAGAGGACACTTAAAAAAAGTAGCATGCTTTTGCCGTACAGAACAAAGGCCATCTTTGGTGCAATGATTGTCTCTATATCGCACTGTATTCCTGCTAAAACAGCAACACCTTTGTGTGACACTTCAGTATTAGGCATAACGATCATCCAAGGATGATATGATACCAGCATCGCCTCCGCAGAGGTTACTTGGCTGATTTACTGGAGAAAGGAGAATAGACCTACACTAAGATATTTTTCTTTATCCAAGTCCTCTTTTCCACACTTACATTTTTAACGAAGAAGAATTACAGACTTGTGTTCACAACAGAATACGATGAGACCACATCCAGTTTAATTCCCTCCCTTTAGAGGAAACGATCAATTGGTTCAACCACATTTTTTTCTATTCATTTGGAAAATATAACTATGGAAGCAAAGCTATAACTCAGGAGAAATAAGTAGAGACAGACAAAAGAAAAGCAAGGAAGAAAGGGGATTGCATTCTATTCTCATTATATGTTCCCAATACATCTCAAGTCACAAGGTCACCATCATCAACCAAGGGCTTGTGAAAAACACCGGGAGTCACATCCTCGATGCATCAGAAATAGCTGTTGGTTAAGTATTAATAAAAATAATGTATGATGTGAATGATAAGAGATGGAAAGCTAAAGCTCTGGATGTCCCGCATTTTTCTTAAATTTATTTTTACCTAATTAATCCATCTTCATCAGATCGAGGCCAGCTCAGCAACAGCCATAATGGAAATTACTATCTTTGTGCTTTACACAGAAAAAAGGTTGTAAACCCCGTCCACCTACTACACAGTATCATGTCTTTATTAGTTTACTGGTATTTAAAGAAAAAAGAAAAATAAAAAAGAACAAAAACTTGCAAAGGCCCACACACAGAGTAAACACCACACTGTTTTGTGTGAGGTTGAGAACAAGTTATAACAGTAAAAGAGAAAAAAACAAACAACTATGAACAGAAAATGCCTAGGTACTGCTGAAGGTACAGGGAGGTGGTTTCAACATAGCTAGCGCCTGTGTGGGTACCGCTACAGGGCCGACTGCGAGCAGCTCTCATCAAGAAACGCTTCTCACCATTTCTTTTCCTTCCTTCCTCTTGTGTCACTTTTTGTGGTGCCATTACTTTCTGGAGGGAGCTCCGACCAGAGCTGGGCTTTCCGGACCCGTTGCTGATGATGGAGCCGTTCTGACTTGGGGACCGGCTGCAAGTAACCATAGCAACAAGGAAGGCTGTGAGTTCTTCCTTATAAGCCTCGTTTCAAGGTTATTACATTTGCACAGTTTGCATCAGTGAGTTTTTGAGTCTGATTTTGTACCGAAAGGAGATAGAATATAAAACAGCCCACACACAGAGTAAAGGCAGGAACAGAGCGACTGTAGGAGAACACGACTTATCAATTAGCTGAGAGCTGATGGGCATCGAAAGCAAGCACTTCGCATGCACAACCCCCACAATGACAGAAGCAGCACTGCAGAGGACAAAACATCCTGTTATCAATTCAGTGTCATTTATACAGCTAAAACAAAGCAGACCCTTGTTTTTATATATGTATGGCTAACTGAATTTCTTTATTATTAAACCTGCATTTATACTCAGCTATTTTGTCAGCCACAATGCAAAATTCAGTCACTCACTTAGGTGTATGCAAACACAATGTGATAAGAAAATTCTCCTTTTTACCATATAACATGGTTTAGCCAGCACCACTATTTGCTGAAACTCCTAAGAAAATGCTTGTTTTACTCATCCATTGCATATCCTTGCCCTGAAACTGGTCCCTGCACAGGGTGAAGATGAAGGGCAGAGCAGAACAACTGTGTGCTCACTCCCAATGAGAAGCAAGAACAAAAAAGGGCAGCATAACTCCGGGCTGCACTGGGTGCAAGATCTTCTTTTTGGAGTGGGAAAATCACTCAAATCCTAATGCACAGGCTAGTAAAAGCAGGCTAAAGTAGAAAAAGTTTAATTTGGTGCTACTCCACATCCAAACAGAGTGTCTAATTGTTCCTACACATTAAACCTGCCACAACAGGAATGAGAACTATCTGCGAAACTGTGTAGTTTCTCATGTGCCTGTCTGCAATTTACCTCTCTGAATCATCATGGCCATGGCCAATGACATGATAATGTGAAGAGGTTGCATTGCAGAGAAAAAATGGACTTAGTCACAAGGAGTTCCATTTACAGAGAAAAAAAAAAAATCAAGTTCTATTGCTGTCACAATGGCTTTATATCCAGCAAATGATAATAAATTAAAACAACTGTAAAAAACATCCCGTAAATTATTGCCAATACTATATTGACAGCTTGAAACATTCATTTACCTCCAGCTCTAACTGCCCTGTCTGGTGTAGGTAAAGAGCATTTACTGTGGTCAGAACAGGAAGGGACAATTAAGAGAAAAGTAATTCTTGGAGACTCTCTTTTGAAGATAGCGTAGGTGAAAATATGTATCATTTGAGACAGGCTCTTTCCAGCTACAGGGCTTTAGGAAAACTCAGCATGCAGCCCAGCTCAGCTCAGCCTGAGGATTTTCTTGTGAAACTCTATTGAGAATAAATATTCTTGAAAAGTAGCATTTCTCCCCTGTAAACCCGTCTGACACTGCTAACGAATAAACCCAGCTCAATAAAAAAAATTCATCCAGGGACGGACCAACACCTCAAGAAAAGCTCCACTTGGGAACAAGGAAAAGAAGTGAGCATGGATAGCTTTCATAATCATTTCTGCTACCACTAATATAAATATTCATCCTTTTTAAGTGGCCATCGTGTTATTAACTGTGAAGTTTCCTTCAGCGGTAATATCACAGAAGATATTCTGATCAGTTACCAGCCACTTCATGGCAATCTGATTTAAATTGACCTTTCCAGGCTGCAAAGTGGTCTGGATAAAAGAGCAAATACATAAAGGTCAAGAAATATTTCTTCATCTTCAGAAACCATTAAATTTCATCCCCAGACATAGCTCCTGGGAATGAAAAAGACTAAAATTCTGCATGTTCTCACTTACTCAAGTAATCACCCTGAAGGAGGCAAAACTAACTCTTAGTTAGAAAGGCACCAAGGTTCAACACATTTTATAATGGGAATAACTTTCCTGTGAATTCCTGGATCAATTTGCTTATCAACATTTGTTTAAAGTTGTGCAAATTAAGTAGAGGGGGATTTCTGTTCTCATTCAAAGGACTGACTGAAGTGCTTAATCACATTTGTTAGCGCATTAATTAATACAACTGGTTTATCTTTTTTGTGTGTATTTACACACAGCTTAGGCTTCAAGCCATATTAAAGAACAGTTCCTGCAAAGACTTGACCTGTGGGGGCCCAGCACCAGCAACCACAGCCAGTGTCATAGTCATCTTCCATCTGTCATTTCGTGAGGACAGAAGGGACAAGTGCTGTTTGGTTCACACGGACTATACAACCTGACTCCCACGGTTCGAGTGATTTATGGTGTGAACAGCGCATCACTGACATTAAAGGGCATAATAACAGTTTACACCCAAACCCAGCGAAGGAATCGCAGGAACCAGGGTAGTTCTCAGCTGGCTCATTCTTCTCTATCAGTACTCCCTGCAGACAGCTCTCTCCGTATTCCAGGTGATTTACCATACAACCAGAGAAGAATGCCAAACCAGACACCAGCTCAGGATCCTTCTCTTTCCACTTTTCTGTAGGAAGACCAATAGGGAGATCTCCCCAGGGGTCCTCCAGCCCCATGCTATGTGGGCTGACACCTTTCAGTGTGGCACCTCCTGTGACTGCATGTGACTCCGGTGCATCCCTGTCACAGCGTACTGCAACACCGCACTGAGTTTTACAAGCTCTTCCATTTCCCCAAAGGAGCAAATACCATTGTGCGTCAAGTACAAGATGAGGTGACTCAGCTATGAAGATATGATTTTTCTATAGAATTTCTCTTCACTAGCGAGATACTCCTATATGTTATCAAGTCACTTCAGGAGGCGAGCCCTGTGCCATGCAAGTATTCTGGTGATGATCGAGGGTAGACATGAGGTAAAACTTCCTAACAGGAAATGTAGTGAAGAACAGATTACGTGACGAGGCTGTGATCATCCCACCGGTGGAAGACTTTAAAAAAAAAAAAAAAAATCAGATAAAGCTGAGTTAGGGGTGTATTTGACCCTGCAGTGAAGAAGAGGAAGAGCCAGATAGCTTCCTGGGGACCTTCTAATCTGTGATCCTACAACCCTGTAGACAAACCTGGGACACTTTACCCTAGACACTGATGTTATCTAATCTATTCTTATAGTCTCAAAAGTTTTGTCCTGCTGTAGATGCTTTGGCACTAGACGTCTTCCATAAATATTTAGGCTTTGCCCTTCTGCTAATGAAGATGTTGCGTCCAATTCTGGAATGACAGAGTCTGTCAGTGGAGCTACAGCAACTTACAGTGGCTGAGGTCCTGTCCTTTGGTTCATTTGAGAAATGACCAATGTTCCTGCTCCAGATCCCATGTTTTGTTTGGGTTCATCTCGTCACCAGCATGCATGTGAGTGCCACTCCTGTTTACCTCCTCTCTGCATGTACAGCCTGTGAAGGCTTCACTTTGTTTCTTTCTTGTATTTTGCAGCAATCTTACACATCCAGTACAGACCAGCATTATGCCAAGAATATATCATGGAGGAACTATCTGCTACATGCAGAGCCTGGGTGCCAAATCTTGCAGATTTTCCATAAGCAATGTACAGCATGCACCCCATTCCACCCCTCTGAAAACATGCGAGTCCATACCTTTTCCTTGTTTCATTGGATTTGGCAGTTTTGATGGTGCTCCCATCCTGAGTAATTTCTCTCTCCTGGGAGGCAGGAGCATCTCTAACTGGAAGTGGAAGTACGACAGTCTCCTGAGTTACAGGTAAAACCTCATCTTCAGCTCCCTGCTGACCTAAGTGTTGCTTGGCATAGTCAAAGCCTTGTACTGGCTGCAACAAAAAGGGAGAGAAAAAAAACTTTCCAGCATGCATCATATGTTGATATAAAATTTCCATTTAAATATGAAATTTTCCACTACCCCTTAATTTCTTTTATTACATAAGTGACAGGTAAAACTATGTAGATTGCCATATGAATGTCCAACAGCAATGTAATTTTCTGATGAGACCTCCATTCCACATATTTTAAACAGGATTAGTTAGTGCAAAATTGATCTTGGCTAGCGTTTCTTACCCTGCTGTTACCCCCAGAAATTCCTTTGACAGACAATGGGAGAACTAACATACAGAACTAAAAATAAAGAGGGAGAAAAATAAGATCATATAGAAAATTGAAAACTTACTCTATGAAAAAAATCTTGTCTTTCCAAAGAGCGTAGGAGTAATTTATTCCAAATCAAGACAAAGTAAAAAAGGCACACATGAAAGTTTCATGGGCAACATTTCCCAGAAAAGGATCTTTTTCAGATCAGTGAAATTATATTTCCCTTAGCTTGCCAGTTGCCTACTGGGAAGGTTGTTATTGACTTCACTTGTTTCTCTTGGGAAGCGACATTTGCAAGAGCCTCGCAGCAAGGCAACCGAGGGCCGTCTTCCCAGCATCTCCTGCCCCGAACCCCACAGGGCTTTCCCTGCTGCCCCTGCAAGGAACAAGCGGAACTGACACATGCCTTCTGGGGAAAGCAGCCATCAAAAGGTGGATGCTCTTAATAGAAAAATTAAAGCATTTAAACAAAACAACTTTTCAAACTGCGATTTCTATTGGGGAAAAAAAAGGAAGAAAAAAAAAAAACCCACAAAGCAAAAACCAACCAACCTTTCTATTGGAAAACAAGAGAAGGTCAGAACAAACAGAAAACACACACAAAAAATAAAACATCCAAGCAATTCTTCACCACCTCTGGAAAAAATAATATGTAACATAAAAAAAAAAGATTCTTTGTAAACTAAGTTGAATTATTTTACCAAAAACTGGAAGAAAGCTCTTCCTGAAGTACAAGGACTATTGCTAGAATGCTAAAAAAGCAGCATAAACACTTCAAAGGTGAACAATAGTGATTTTAACCCTTGAACATACTTTGGAAAACACACCAGAATTAGACAGTTAATAACTGAATAGTCTGTCTCAGGTTCCTGTCATGCTGTCATTGAATATTGGTTCTGGAAGAAAATCAGCTGGATATAAAAAAAAAGAAAAAAATTTGCTGATGGCACAGAAAAAGGATGAGCTCTGAAGAAAAAAAAAAAACACCCAACACCACACAACCAAAAAAACACCACCATTTTCCCATGCTTTGTCCCTTCCTAGATCTGGGCTATAGCTATAAATGCAGATTAATTGCATAGGCAATCTCAGCCTGAAAAAACGGGGCCTTCTTCTGTTATTTAAAACAAAATAAAATACGCATTTTTTTATGGGGATCTACATCACGTTCCCAATCTCCTGTTTGAACTGAGGTTGCTGATTTCTGAAGTGCTTACATACTTCAGTATTCCTCTGATAAGTAGCTCCAGTGCATTAGGGAGACACTAACTGGTGTAATGTTGTTTTGGGAGAACAGGCATCCCCACACATTACCGTGATGAAACTTGCAACATATCAGAGAAATGCCAATTCACCATCACCACGCCATGACAAGTCATGACTGTATCGCCCCTGACAGAGCCTTCTGCTTGCCCTCCTCTGAAGGCAGGGTACCACAAAAGCAGCCGCCAAATTAGCTAGAAAGGGAGGAAATGAAGAAAGGGAAAGGAATAAAGAATGGCAAAGTAGAAGCTGTGTGAAGGACAGCTGGAAAGAACTACTGCACAACGTTCTAGACAGCAATATTTTTAACCAAAGCAATGTTTTTCAACCTTATAATCTATGTCATGTGTTAGTCACGACCCTCCTAGATACTCTGCAAAAAAGGAAGGGAAAAGCTGATTATCAGTTATTTCTCCATCCTGCCTTTGAAAGTGTAAAAGTTGCAACTTATACTTCATATCTTATTTAAAAAAACCCAACCAACCAAACAAACAAAAAAACCAACAACACTACCAAAACCAAACTAGAAGCAGCAAAGCATGAGAATCTCTACAGAACTCTGCAGAGTCCCAGCTTGGATCTGCCAAAGGAAGAAAATGAAGGATTATTTTAATCTGAGTTCTACTTACCACCATATCAAGTAACAAACTGCAATAAAGGAAGAGCTGAAAAAGCCATCTTCATCAGCAGACATACTGCGTTAAATAAGATTTGATCTTGGAACCCTGCTCTGTAAAAGCCCACAGGAGCAGATGGCTTTACCACCCCTGAAGGGAACTGGCAAGATTAAATCACGATCAGGCACTGCTGAAGCACTGCAAGCAGAGATGTCCAATGCAGTTACAATACCGAGAAAGACCAAAGGACTGGGATTTGAGTATTGCTTTTGAAATAATAAATGAATTATGGGACCATTAAATTACATTCCCTGGCAAAGGGCAGATTGAATACAGGGAGTTGTTTCTGGGACTTCTTTTCCTTGTAATGATCATGAAAAAGACACTAATATTTTTCTAAAAGAAAGAAAGAAAAGGAAAGAAAAGAAAAGAAGGATGATCAGCCCCTCCCTTCTACATATATACCCATGTACACGGACAGTTTCTCTAATCTTTTTTGTCAATGCCCTTTATCAAATTGATAGTGGTTGTTTTCTCATGGGCTGCAGTATTTGCTTTTGCTTGTGGGTCTTATGCTGCAGAACTTAACTCTGTTTACCTGCAAGCTCATGCATTCATTCCCTAAAAGAAAGGAAAGGTGACAAATCAAATCACATCCATTAAAAAAGCATGCTGCAAATTAGAAAGCAAGGGAGGTAAAACCTAACGTCTATCCATAACCTAAGTAAAACCAGTTACTTAAAATAAAAACAGCATTGAAAGACTACTAAAATAAATTACAATCAGAATTTCACCAATTCAAATTTTGACTTCCTTTAATTTTAAAATTGGAGAGTCAATTAAAAAAAAACAACCACAAAACAGTCCCTTTTCCTTGCAACTTAGTCCAGATGTCCCTGACTGGTAAGGCAATTCAGAACAGCAACACAATTCTAAAGAAGAATACTATAAACTGCGTTACATATGAAAGGTCATTTTTATACTTTATTTATTTAGCCTTCTGTCTGTTACAACAAAGTCATTCTTAAATTACCAGGCACAGGCAGCAAGCCTTATGTTATGTTACATCACCTCCCCCAGCTACAGAAGGATATTTAAGGCTAAATGTTTCATTACCCCTCCGTGCTGTGTTCGTGCATCCTATCCCGCTGGCACGGGATGGATCCTCTGGAGGGATGTGGCAGGAGCTCTGCAAAAAAAAACTGCTCCCAGCAGCAGCAGCAGGACTGCAGCGCTGAACAGGCAGCTCCACTCTGCCAGTCCCCTTGGTACAGGACTTTTGAATTCAAACACATAAAACAACACCACTGAAAACAAAACTGAAATCCAAGGTCACGGTTATCACATAATATTCTCTTTTCCTCTCTATACTGCTTTCTGGATATTCAAAAATTGCTCCAGTGGTTCAACAGCAAATCTCAAACACACAGAAACATAATACTAAAGCTCCTGCTTAAACTAAAATTCACTCTGCTGTGACTCCACTTACGGAACAGATTCAGCATTAATCAAGCAGTCTTGGGCACTTCTCTAAGCCATGAAATATAATATATTCATTTTAAATGTGATATAGATGCATGGTCATCAGCTGTTTGTACTGCCAAACTACATGAAATGTAGCAATTACAGTTCAAGTAATTACCACTATTTCTGATATCCCTAATGCTGGAATTCAAAATAAAATAGTTATTTTCAAAATGCCCTTATTTCATTATTTTCTCAAAATACATTTCTTAGCTTTATTTTAAGTAAAGGTGACAAAATCAGGAATGACAAAACCAGTTCATTCCCTGTTCCGCTGCATAGCTTATCTGCCACGGCCCATATATCAGGTTCTGCCTGATAGATCTGGTTGAAACTTTTTGATGGAGCCGTCATTGTGAAACTAAGCAGAAATCAAATTAGGTGTCATTCTGAAATGCATCACTTCTTACATAAAGATTTAAATTAAATTTTATGGAATCTCAAAATATACCCAAAAAGGGGAAATGCACTCTAGAACGGGACTACTGCACTACAGTTACAAATGTGAGCAAGTCTGGAGGAAAATCTCCTGAAACGAGCATAGTGTGGATGCTGGGAGCTCAGCACCAATTGTTGTGTTCTGCACATCCAGCTTGTCTGACCACATCGGCTGCTGATACAAACACAACCTGACTGAATGGCTTTTAACCTGACCATATATCTTACAGCCTAAGTAAAGCTGATTTTCCAGGGAAAAGTAAACATTTCCACTTTCAAGGCCTTTTTCTGTACTGTAACTTCAACCAGCAATCTTTTTTTTTTGTTTCTAAAATAGCAACTTTCTTCAGCTGTAAAGCATCCATAATGATGGCCAGCTCAAAACAATGTGCAAATTTAGTCTTACTGTGTCCTTTAGCTGGGACTAAGATTGCATATGAGAAGAATCAAGTGGTGCATTGTATTTGCAACAGCCCCTAATAAAGCAGGATTTGAGGTTTCAATGAGACATTATAAGATATCACTGCAATGGTATGAATTTTTGCTTGTGATACTGCTTGCTTCACTTTTGCAGATCTAGTCTTAACACTGGTTTGGCAACACTGGATAAATAGATGAGCGTACTGGAAACAAAACGGAAATGTCTTTTGTGTACCGTTTTTAATACAAATGTCTTTTCCAACTGGCACCAGCTGCACTCATCTGCAACGAGCCTAAGATGTGGAGAAAAGAGCTGTCATCTGCATCTTGCCTTCCTTCAACTCTCCCTCCAATCTACATTTTTCATCAGAGCAACAGAGCTGAAACCACAATAATCCTGCTGTCTGTAGCATGAGGAAACCTGAGAAAGGAATTATTTGCATTCGATTTGTGTACTGGGGTTTTGGTAGGGTGAGGGGAGGGACCACAGAGGTGGCTCCTGTGAGAAACTGCTAGAGACTTCCTTGGCTCCAAGTCAGACTCACCCCTGGCCAAGGCTGAGCCAATTAATGCCTCGGATTTATTTATTTAAGAGGGGATCTCTAGCAGAGAGAGGAGTGGGATGTGAGAGAGACAACTAGGCACCCACCCTTTCCCAGTGTGGAAAGGCAGGGAAGAGGTACCCAGAGCAGAGGTTTCTCCACAGCTTGTGGTGAGAGGGCAGGCTGTGCCCTGCAGCCAAGGAGAGTCATGGGGGAGCAGAGACCTCCCTGCAGCCCAGGGAGGACCCCACACCAGAGCAGGGGCATGCCTGAAGGAGGCTGTGACTCTGAGAAGCCCAGGCTGGAGCAGGCTGCTCCTGAAGGACGGCACCCCAAGTGGGGACCCACTGGAGCAGTTTGTGAAGAACTGCAGCGCATGAGAAGGACTCACTTTGGAGAAGTTCATGGGGGACTGTCTCCCATGGGAGGGGGCGGGGGCAGAGGGGGAGGATCCTCCCCTGAGGAGGAAGAATCAGCAGAGACAATGGGTGAAGGACTAACCACAACCCTCATTCCCCATCACCCTGCACCGCTGTCAGGGGAGGAGGTAGAGAAATGGGGAGCAAAGCTGAGCCCAGGAGGAAGGGAGAGGGAAAAAGGTGTTTTTAAGATCTATTTTTCTCTCTCATTGTCCTACTCTGATTTGACTGGTAACTACTTCATCTGATTCCACCCCTGCCCAAGTCGAGTGTGTTTTGCCCATGACCATAACTGCTGTGTGATCCCTCTCTGTCCTTGTCTCAACTCATGAGTTTTCCCTGTATTTTCTCCTCCCCATCCCACTGCTGGAGGAGTGAGCGACCAGCTGTGTGGTGCTCAGTTGCCAGCTGAGCCTAAACTGCATTGTTGTTTCAATCCCATGTCAATGGAAAGAACAAAGTCAGTTAAAAGGGCAAAGGAACAGTATAACTTACACACATGCTTTGTAGGCTAAAACCTCCTAACTTTGGGTGGCCTTGTTTAAGAGTCATTTATTAGCAGCATTAAGGCGGCAGACTTTTTTCACTACAGAGACAAATCAGTATTGTGTGACATTTTCCTCATAGAGGCAGAAAATCAAACTGGAAAGACATTTGATTTAGAAAAAAAATCTTGTAATTGATATGGATTAGTACATTTAAGGAAAATATTATTGGTTTAACCCAATCAACAATATCCTCAAATAGATCAGAAAGTTCAAAACATGTAAAAAACCATAGCATTAGGAGAAATTTTCTGAAAGTAATTCAAAGAGTGTCCTTTCTGAATTAGCAGCTGGTTAGAGAACTCCTGGTTAAGACCAGGTCTGAAGTGTTGCCAAAGCCCAGAGCTTCAGCTCTTACTACCTGCAGTAGGTAGGAGCAGCTCAGGCCGCAGATTTGAGAATGAGGTTCTACAGGAGATGTGCTGCTGACAAGGCCTAAGCACAATATCCTATTTCCTCAACTTTATGAAGGAAGCAACTGCCCTGAGTCAAGCGTACTCAGCCCTTATGGCTCAGTGCCTTACATTACTGCATAATGTTTATTCTGTCATTGCTACCTATACAGCAAGGGACAAGCTGCAAAGGAAGGGGGTGAGTTCTGAGTAGGACAGAAGGGTAATTGCTGTGATCAGCGGTATCAAGGACAGAAAAGTCCAAAGATCCAATCTCTGAGTAACGACCATTTCAATTCCAAACATCCTTCAACTACATCTAGCAGAGAAACACAGTTAAAAAAACCTCAGAAAGCAAATGGACACCTTGGCTCTGGAGATGGGTCACTCACTTTAGCTCTCTGAGGCAGGTTCATCATGGTATCTGGTTTGAAGTCGTTCTTGTTCTTTCTGCACAGAACTGCTGTGATGATGATGATGATAACTGTAACCACAGCAATGGGAGCCAGCACCGCTGCAATGATCCACAGGTTGTTCGGGGGATTCTTCACCACAGCTACAGCAAATTGCAAACCAACATCAGTAAGTTGGACTGTGAGAACACAAGATTTCTATTGCTTCCAAGAGTCCTCAACTGTCTTCATGTCATAACTACTATGAAAGGATCATTAGTAATCTAGCTATTTGACTAATAAGTTTTAAAAAAAAAAAAGAATCAGCAACACTGTTCAATTCACAAATCTCTTGTGTTACTTATAGCCAACTGCAAAAGCAGCTATCAACTCCCAAGTCAAATTAGATGCCATGTTAGACGTCACTCCAATGGTCCACTTACAGACTAAACAAAATAAGGTGGAAGTACTACATCCTTAATTATTTTTGAAACAGAAAACCATCTTATAGTAAGGTAGCATATGTGTTAAAAGTATACACAGAGTCCATATCTGGTATCAAAGAATTACTGCCTCTGCGAGGGTTTCTTCGAAACCAATGAAGCTAAGCATGCTAATAGTTATTACTGTTATCAATAAGGCAATAAGAAAATGCTTCTATTGTGCTCTAGAAATACTGTATCATAGTTAAGCTTGAAATTAATCCATCATTTCTGTAGGAGGGGTAATGACGAGGATGGAAATACCTACTTGCAGATATATTAATAATGGCACCAGGAAAAGGGTACAATTCAGCTAAAATGTTTTAGATCCTATTTTATCAGAATAAAGTCTCTTAGTATGAACCTTCAACTCATGCACATGTAAGACATCCTCCTGTCTTACCCATTCCCAGTTCTCTCATTTCATTTCTTTCTGGAAAAACACCAGATAATCTCCTTATGATGCTGAATTTTGTTTTAGTGGAATATTTTGTGGACCTCACTACTCTATCTTCATTTATTTTCCTGTGCTACTGGTTGCTGGCATGGACAGGCAATTGTGTGAATACCAGCATAAAGCAGCCTTCCCCATTTGCTAGGGGACTGGCGCTTTCAAATGTCATTGAGCTTATCAGCTGTCAGAGGCACTCAGCATCTTTCAGGACCAGACTTCAAATGCCTAGCATCTTGTCCAGCAGCAGTTACAAAAGCCAGCTGAACGCCTGTCTGAAGCTTGAGCCTATTTTCTTTGTAGATCTACAACTTTTTGCAAAGCCAGTGTGATGTAAGAATAGCACCACTAGGTACAGCCCTTGCGCAGTGTTAACAGTAACCACATGCTTAAAGCCAGGCTGAAGCCTTTCAAGGTTCACTTTTCAATAGACTTGTGTAATTCTAAATTACTGACTTTGGACATCGAGTTTGGGGATGGAAGGGCTATGGGGAAGGAAAATGAATCTGAATTTTATCACATAACAGTAATTATAATTATAGATTGCTGTTGTGGGAGCAGCAAACAATTGTTGAAAAACTGTAATTATTCTTTCTAGGGAATGTGAAGGAAGCAATGACCTTATGGCTAATATGACAGACATTTAGGAATCCTGGTTTACATCTCTAATTCTATTGCCAGATTCCAACGTGACCTTGAGTAAGTCAATCCACGGTTCATTCTACTCAACAAGACGAGAGTGGATTTTGAAGCAAGCCTTTCGTTTTGCTATAACGCAGTCCCTCGCTTATAAAAGAGGAACATCTATATTTTTTGTTATTATTCATCTGTCTTGTCTAACCAGATTGTGAGCTCCTTAGGGTAGGTATCTTTTCTTACTGTATTTTGGTACAGAGCTTTTTATTCTGCTGTAGGAGAAATTATAATGAGTAAAAATGAAGTGCACACAGAGTATTTTCTTTGGGAATACAGACAGCCTACAAATACCATATCCAAAATGAAATACACGGATTTTTTCTATAATAAGGTATAAAGATAGTTCTGTTGCCAACATTTCAAATACTCTCGCTTCAGAATCTCAGTTACCCAGGGTCATCATTTCAATTTCTGTATATTCTCTTCTTATGGTGTTCTGTGTGTATTTAACTTGTGTAAGAATCTACAGATGAATGAGGCTGCCTTATCAGACCATGGAAGTACAAAGATAGAACATGAGCAGCACATGTCATATAATTACCTAAATACCCATATAAATCACAAAACTTCACAAAGAGCTGGGAAACTGCTGTGTATTACCTATAGTTGCTTTAGTAAAAAATACATTAAAGAAATATTCTCATGGAAAACAAAGTTGCTCAGAATTTAAATACTTGACTTTATGGAAGCAGGAAAAACTAAAGTCAGTAACAGACCATGATTCAATCAAGGATCGAGGGCAGTATGTAGTGCATTCTATGGAAATTATATCATACTTCATTCTCCTCAGTCATATGTTTTTGGATGAAACATCAATTACTTATTACAGTGGTTCCTTCTTTCTTCCCATCAGCATTACATGTAATGATTTCAATATCACTGCTCCTACAGGCAGAAATAATGGCACCAGGGAGTCTCATTTTATATGCTGTTTAGCCAGTAAGGAGATTCATTACAGAATTCCACTATATAATTTTGATTCCATCTGGATAAATACCTTGGCAAAGTGGAGAGATTCAGTTAGCTGAAGGCATCAATTCATACATTAAGCTGTTATTGTACAAAAACCCCTCCAAGCTCCACCACAGCTTTTTGACTATGGGTCAACTATACAGGAATAGCCAAAGAAATTTAAGAAAACACCTCTGCCCATCATCAGTCAGTAACTGACATAAGCCTTAAAAGAGGAATTTAAAACTACTTTACTTTTCTATAATGAATTAGGTTTTGGCCACATTATTCTGAACGATGCTACGATATCTTGAATCTGAATATTGAACGTATACATAAGCAGTTCTGCCAAACTTTACTTTTCTGATTCATGTCTAAACAATATCTTTAACAAGCACGTTCCTCACTTTACAAAGTTTTTTGTGAAAATTATTACGTAAAAAGAAATAAGCCCTTGAGATAGAAATAATGTACATTATTTTGAACAAGTCAAAAATAAGGCAGATCTTAATAACCCTCCACCCCCCATTTAACTTTGGGCCAAGTTATTTGAATACCAATTTAGCCCCAGCAGTCATTAGCCTGTGGTGTCATGGTTTCCTTAGCATCAGAGTTAGTTATGATTTTACCATTCCATAAAGTTGTGCAGTTCATAGCACTGTATGTGTGTAAAAGTAGTTGCACAGTAGAGTTTACAGTGACTGGCTAAGCAACAGTTGGTATCTATCTTTGATTTACTAGGATAAAAGACAAGTCTGTCTTACACAGAACATAGAGCAGCACAACTTAAGCAGCTGCTCAGAAAGGTGCAGATGAAATTGTCTGTAGTCAGTGCAGGGTCCCCATGCCTACACTGGTGTTTTCACAAAGAAAAAAAAAAGTAGAACAAATAAAGGACTAAACTACAGAATTTTTTTAAGAACTCTTACGATCAGCTTGAACTTGAATAACATAACCCAGTGTCAAGGCCATCCGCTGGGAGTCAACTGTACTCAAAATTTTGGCAGCTGCGGTGCCCAGCAATGGTTTCCCGTTGTATAAAGTATAGTATGTCAGTTCAGCCGGCTCCTTGGGTCCTGGAATACGTTGAATTTTTACCATCTTTCAGAAAAAAAAAAAAAAAGAAAGAAAGAAAAGAAAGAAAACAAGAGAGAAAAAACTCTGTTTGTATTATACCACTGCAAAACCTGGAGCTACTTGAAGACAGTGCACACAGAGAACTCCTTTAGATCCCATGTAAGCTTAAGCTCCATGCAAATATTCTCACAAGATCAGAGCTTCTCCCCTTCATAGTCTAGACTAGTAAGAGCAGTGAGGACTGACTGCCTTAAAAATTTTTAAACATAATCCTAAGATAAAACCCTATACTAAGAAAAGCACAGAGTAAAACAGAGGAAAGGATCACATGTTTGGGCATTACCGTCCTCTGTAAAGAGGGAATTCTTAAAATCTGTCCTAACATTGAAAATTGTACTTCGCTGGCATATTGCAGTTGAAAAATCCCCTCACAGTGTACTTCTTAACTCATTATTTTTGATTGCAGGCTGACAATAAAAAAGAACCATGCTTTTTCCATTTTATTCTACAGAACACCTGCAGAATTTTTACACTGTACATACAACTTTCCTGAGAGTAGAGTGTCAAACACCTCTAATGATGAGAGGAAAAAGGAGTTTTGTGATTCTTGTCCATTATGTTACTGACTAAAATTTGTCACATTGTCATGGAAAATTTTACAAAGGTTCACACTTCTGGCAAATAAAAGTTCCTCCTTTTAAACTCTTCCAGTGGGAAAACACACAGAATTGTGGGCAAATGAGAAAAGTAGTAATTTGTTTTTATATCTCACAACAAGCAGTTCTTGAAGAAGAGAATGTAATTTTTAAAAAAGCGATAACTTTTCATGCAACTTTTGCACACAGATCCTCTTTGAAATCCCCAAGACTAGCATCAGTTGGCTAAATTAGTGAGAAAATGAAATACAATCATTTCAAAATACTGAATGGAAAATGTTGCTAAGTAAGAGAAAGATGATTAATAAATTACTCTGGACTAAAATCTCTACTATATAATGTGATCTGTGGCCACATGATCTGATGACTAAACCTGTATACAGACTGCTTTTTTCCAAAAGAAAGAAAAAAGAAGTACTGCTCTATTGAGTTACCTAGAGAAAGAAGACCTAGGCAACATTTTTTTTAATTTAAGAACAAAAGCCTGGAACTCTTCATCATGCCAAATATGAGACTTTATGCTAAAATATGTGCTTTGTGCCAACCCTCATAGCAACCAAAGAGAATGCGTTTATTAACACTGATTAACTAGTAACGATTTCTAGAAGATGAGGCTTGCAAGCACGGCTGACTTCAGAAAAAGAAACCCTCCGGTAGTGCCACACATTTTGCACTCACTGCTGTGGTATTCAAGAAAAAAAGACAGAAAACCTCAACCCAATTAAACAGGGTTTTTTCACACAAATTGAGACAGGACACATGCAAACAAAGTCCTTTTTTCAGCAGACATCCAGGCACAACAGATGTCGCATTGACCACCTGCACAGTGTAGCTGCCCACAGTAGTGGCACGTTTGAATCGTCTCCCTTGTTGGTGGGACATCATAAACAGCGGGGCCAAACGTTGCTCCATTAATCTTGCAAAGCTCTGATTGTTCAGTCCCAGTAATGCGATATCCACCCCTTGAATAACTGTAGGAATGAAGAAAATCACGTATCAACACATTTTAGATGGACACATAAAGTCACACGTGGTCTGTAGGGCAGTTTGGGACAGGGATGTACCAACTAGCTTAGGAGAAAAATAACTGGACACCAGTACACCCCCCTTCAGTAATTCTGGATGGAAATATAATGTGCTTTTATTTCAGCTCCAGCACCGTTCTTTTCTTCTCTGATAATGTCAATGATGTGTCAGAGAATAAAATCCTCTAAAAACATTCTTAAGCCTTCATTTTACCAAAATACCTCCAGCAAACACCTAGTCTATGATCTTCAACATAAAATGTAAGTGAAAACCTCTTTGAGAGGTGCCAATATTTATGCTTATCGCCAGATGCTCCTATTAACTAAACAACAGGTTTTTGTCCAGTAGTTTTGAATTCTGAAGTTAGAATTTTGTCCAACTCAGGTTCAAACACAATACTATATGATTGAGAGCACTAAAAACTGAATAAATAGGAACCTAAGCAAAAAATAATGTAAAACTAAAGACACTGAATTTACATAAAGTCCAAATAAAGAAATTTAATTCATACAAATGGATGTTTTTTCAATATTTTTTTTTTTAAATATCTTTTGGGAACACCATGATTTTTTTGAAAACACTGTTCCCATTGTAACATCAATAATACTCCACTGCAGCAAGTGCCCAAAGACAAAAAATGGCATATCAGGTTCACAGGGTCCAAATGGAGAGGAGCCATACCACTCCCTTCAGAGGATCATTATCTCTGCATGAACTTCATGTCAAGAGCACTCTCTCAGGTACCAAATCACCCTGACTTTTGGAAGCAGGGCATAGCATCTAATCCATTTCATATCAGGCTCCTTTACTCTTGCTTTCCTGAGCATTAAACAATTCCAGGTACAGACACACCAATTAGAAAGGCTTCGGTATCTACTGTCTGTGGAAACAGATCTCTTTCTTGCCCAATTATCACTTCAAAAGTCAAAATTATTGTGAGGCTGATAAAACAAGTGTTATGAAGTCTGATAATATTCTCTGCACCTTCTTTTCCACAAACAGAAACTTCATGTGCTTAATGCTTCAGGTGAAGGATGCAAAAATTCCTGAACCCAGACAGAGTCAGCAAATCATAACAAGCTTCCTCAGTTTAACAGATCACCTTTCTTCCTAGGTCATGCCTACCAGCCTCTTTTGATTTCAGATTTAAATCTAAGTTGAAGGGAAGGTGGGGGGAGAGAGGAGGAGGGAAGTAAAAAAAAAAAAGAAGAGTGGCATAAATTCTGGTGAATGCTGGTTGCGGGAGACGTCCCTTGTTCAAGCTGATGAATCACAGTTAAGCCCCAGAGTAACTTTAAATACATTTCCCCAGCTGAATTCAACAGGAAGGTTCAGTGGGCAGCCACTTATTTTTACATAAAATTATTGCACCAATGTGTTTATATAAACATTGAGTACTAAAAATTATCATCTGAAGTCCACAGAGGAGAGAAGGAGATTAAAAAGTACCTGTTATCACCCAGTAGTCTCTAGTTGAGTCTGAGACATCAAGGTTTGGATACTCCAAAGCTTTAAAATAAAAGTTGAAATTATGTCATAACATCACAACATCCAACACTTCATATGTTTCAAAACCATTTGGTTAATCAGACACTGATAAATAAAACTGAATTGTGGCCCAGGAGAAGGCCTATAGGCATCATCTTCAGGATTACAATTTCTCTTCTGACTGAAAAAGGGCATCAAGTGTAAACAATAAAAGAGCTGCTGAACAAAGCAGAACATATACCTTCTGTTGCCAAAATACTGGCTGGTACATTGTCCAGGGCAAAGCCAAGGATTGCCCATTACTAAAAATGGTACGTAAGATGCATGTGGTTGTTATATACATTTCTGCTGCTTTCTCTCTGTGAATAATCCCCTGGGGAAAAGAAGGTGACATTCTATGCTGATTCTGTGATTTAATCCTTACTAAACCATTTTAACCTAAAATAAAATTAAAATAAACCAGGATCAGATTCCACCAATCACAGGGCGCAGTTCCACATGAATTAGAAATGAGACTAACAAAACCGTGAACACACCTTGGAGCCTGATACTCTCACTCTGCACAATTTAAGGTATTACTACCATATGTGTTTACATCTGTGAGAAACTGATGTTTGCTGTTTTGATGCCTTTTGTTAGCTTTTCCATCTCCAAAGCGGATTAGGCTGTAAAGTTCAATATGCCACTAATTCATTATACAGCTCAGCAATTTTTCCAATAGATGTATGCAACATGGAAAGCATTCATACTTGGAACTTAATTCAGAAAATATCCATGCTTTGCACATCGACAGACTGCTATTGTTTTTTAAATTCCGAAGTTTTTTAAATTCCGAAGTGGCTTAAAATAGTAAACATTGTAAAGGACCTGATTACACACACTAACTGCTTTTGAGGAGGGATTTTGCGGCATGTCCTGAGCTGTGCGTTTCCATGGCAGACTGCGAAGGCTCTGGAGGAGCCACCGGAGTCTACTGGGGAATAACATACTCCAAGAACAGCAGCAGTATATGATAAACTGAAACAACTACACCACCACATGAATAAGCATCAAGCACTTTTCAAAGTGAACATGTTCACAAGACACGCTACCAGTCTGAAGCTGTAAATATCCGTGCACATTAAGTTCATGATTTTGCAGTATGCCTGCTGTGCGGGGAATAAAACCAAGAATGCCAAAATGAAATATAAGCTATTAGTTATTTAAGGAGCACTAAAGACTTTATCAGGTCAGTTCATCATGTGCAGGGATCGGCAGAGAACTGCAAATACCACACAAGACTCTTGCTGTGTGACAAATATCTTCCACAGCTCCTGACAATCGAGCATATGCCTGTGCTGCCTTTGCGAGAAGCGCCATAATGCTCTTCCTACAAAATGGGCCTGTTTTGGAGGCCAAAAGCTTAAACCGAGAGCAGCTGACTGAAACTTCCTCAGGCTTTCTGCTTGTGCTCCTGGATGCCCCATGAAGACAAGTCCTGCACACAGGGTGCTCTTGCGACAAGCTCACTGCCCAGCCGTGAAAAGGAAGGAGCCTGTCTCATGACAGAAGGTCTCCATCCCTCTCCAGGTGCCTGCACACGACTTACCAACAGCCTCCCTCCACTTCCCCATGCCTGTAGGAAGACCTGATGAAAATGCAAGCCTACCGCGAGACATGTCTCACCCTGTGGTAGAAAGTCTGATTCAAAAGCACATCAGTGCAGTGCAAGAACTCATCACTGGGCACCTTTACCTATTTGTTTGCAAATATCTGATTTAGATAGGTAATGCCTCAAGAATCACACACCCTTCTACTTTTTCAAGGAATTGCACAATCAGAGTGAGTTGTGATTCCTGACTCCCTTGCACCAGAGAGTGACCACTTACCCTCCAGACAGCTCGTTGTGCAAGTAGCAGATGAAGAATTGCACAAGATAATTAATCTGCTGTTGGGCTGTTTACAAATCAAATGGACTGACAAAAAAGGAAACTTGTGTTTTTCCCAGTGTTCACTTTCCAGCAGCCTAGTTCTGCTTTTTCTTAAAATCAGAAAATGAACAAGCACCTTAATAATTTTACCTAAAGCTATGAATCCATTCAGTTCTGTGTTCTGATCATAAAGACATATTTGGCTCTATACTTATGTGCCCAATTACTTCAATACTTCTGAAATGAAAAATTACAAACTATTCCATCGCTGATTTAACCTTATCAGGGAGTTGGATAGCTACCAGAAGCTTACCCAGATCTTTACTGGTATTTGAGCACACTATTTCAAATTTAACGAGCATCTCGCAAAGATTTACACAGTGAGATCAGCTGAAACATGTCCTTGCTTAACCAGTGTCCCTTACCTGATAGTACCCAGCGTGCGCCTGTCTCCTCTCACTTCCAGTGAACACTGATCTCCTCCAGTCAATGGATAACCCAGCTCTACAGTAAGCTTACCTTCACATACCAAGTTTAACAAGCAGATTAAACACAAATCCCCATAAACGTCCTGTCCCTTCATTCATTTTAGAGAAATCAATATGCAGTCAGAGAGCACATATGCCACAGGCTGCCCAGACACACAACTTTCTCTCACCCTCTGTACCTCTGACTCTTCACAGCAATTGAAATGCAAACAAATTATTGATACTAATGTGCTTAGACCACATTGTAAACTGAGGATGAAGTTCAGCAAATACACCAAAAACTTTTTAAACAGAGAAGCATAGATAGAGCTCACGTGCTACCCAAACACACACGCAAAGCGTGCTACCCAGCCCTGCCACTGGAACAAGCACCAGGGCTGAGCCTTCCACGGAAGTCAAGGGCTATGCTGAAGATGAGCTTTACGTGCTTTGCTGTTTTTCTGGAATGGAGAACTGGGCACATTCCATGGTTTTTATATAAAACTATCATTTTATGGGTTTTTTGGAACATGGAATAGGCATTTTTTTTTAATTGACAGCATATATGTGTTTTTCTTAATTATCTGCCAGTGATTCTAGCAGCTGAAGTAAACACCAAACCAAGAAAAGTCCTTTACCTAACAACCACCACCTTTTTTTTTCTAAAAAAAAATAAAATAAAATAAAAAAGAAATTATAAATTAGTCAGCAAAAACACCTACAATCTGTGAGCTTGATAGCAAAGCATATGGTGCTTGAGGAGGTATCAGTATCAGATGCAAAAGCCTGATACCAGTTAACCTTAAGGAGCTGTGTGCTGGGGAGCACGTACTTACATTCTGCAATGGTGAGAGGCGGGTAGGTTAGGTAGAAACCCACCAGCTCAGCTGACAGCTGATTAAGGAGGTTGCTGGAAATAGTGCCATTAAGAGTTGTGCTTTGATTGTTCACTACATAAAACAGAGTGACAGCTTGGGAGACGTTGGAGGTGTTCAAAATCTGTAACAGAGGTAAAGAAATAATAGGTAGCTATGTTTCAGCTCAGCTAAAAACAAACAAAAAACAACCAACCAAACCAGCACAAGTGAACTGGGGAAATGTTAACTTGAACAATGGATTAGATGCGGCTCACTCAACACGGTTATGTAAAACTTTACTTGTGGGATACCTTAATTCGTACTTCAGCACATGCAGGGTTACCAGAGGACAGCAGCAGGCAGAAAAGGTGCAGTCAGGACTGAAAATACTTTTCCTTGTTCTTACCAGGAAATGTAAGATGACAGAGAGGATGCTTATCAGAAAAAATGTTCAGTGTTTGATGCAGAGCAATTAGGCATGAATGTCTTGGGGTTTTTGCTGCCATCCTAGTACAGTTATCTAAACATACACCTTTTCCACATGAAATAAAGGGATATCAAGCCTCTTGTGTTCCTACCATCATACAATTACCTGCTCTCCTTCCTACTTTAGCTCTATGCCAGCCTCTTCCTGAGCCCAAATCTGACAACTGCATTTAAGGACCAATCTTATTTAGTGAGTACTGGATCAGATCCTCAAATAACATTCTTATGTAGGAAGCAGAGAGGCAAACATAGGACAGGAATGAAAAAAACATGTTTTCTCAGAAAACTCATGCCCTAGGCATGAGTTTGGCAATAGGCACTGGCAAAGCATGCAATGTTGTACCTGAACTGTTAAGTTGTTGCTGGTGTTTAAGACCTTTCTTTCAGCATCCTGAAATGCTCTCTGTAACCGTTGCTCCATGGTCTGAACAAATTTGCATGACTGTATATTGTCTGTTTGACCCACAAACTGCAGCTCTGGAAAAAGAAGAACATATTTTTTATGTGGACAAAATATTCTTGGTTGCATAACCCCTGTAATGTCTGACAGCAAAATGACCAATTTACAAATTAAGCAGGTGAAAATAATGGCAGATAGGATCAGTTTGTGTCATTTAAGCACCATTCTAAAAGTAGGCTTAATTAATGTAATTTAATTTTTGTCTTATTAGGATTGATACTCTCTGCAAACAAATGGAGATTGTTTCCTTCATGATATATAAGATTGAAAGACCAGTTCACTGCACAAATACTTACTCAGAGCCAGGCAGTAAGTGAAATCATTCTAAAACACAAGTGATACCCTTAAATCTTGCAGGTCACTGGCTTTTACAAGACATATTTAATCACAGTATTGATTATTATTCTGTTTATGCTAGGAAAGAAGGTGATTTCAATAAGTATGTATATTTAAACATGTAAGCACACACACAAGAAATCTTTTTACAATTGACTACGTTGTTCTACAGCATTCTCTGCCCTCTCGTAGCGTCTAATGGCCTGCTGCACTACAACTGCTCTGCACTGATGCTTGCTACAGAGCAATGACCCTGGGTTTGACTGCAAGGTCTGCATCAAATCCAATGGATCCAGCCAGAACTATAGGTATAAATGCCCATATAGTCATATTTCTCATCAGATTGTCATCAGAAGAAACACACAGGTTACTGCACAACCCATCGACTAAAGTCCATTTTAGTCAAGCATATTGGCGTGACTCATCCCTGATGCCATCCCACTTAATTTCCCAGCAGTGCCAACAGAGGTGACAGCAGAGCCCCGCGAAGACAGGGATGCACACACCGGCTGTCCTGCTTGTGCCGGGAATATCAACACGTGCAACCAAAGCAGAGCTTGTGCAGCTGTGGTGTTGCTGTGCCAGAGAGCGGGGCTGAGGAGGGACGGCAAAGGGGACGAGGAGCACGGACCGTTAACACGCACACAACCCTGGGCACGCAGGGCCTCGCTCACCTGTTTTCAGCTGTAAGTGGTACGCAGGAAGGGGTTTCCACGGCAAGGCCAGAGCCACCACAGACTGGAGATGTGGCACGTGCTGCTTTATGTCTGCTGTGGCATTGCTAATGCCGTATGCAAGAAGCCTTTCAATTACAGCAGCTGGCATAAAAACTAGTCTGCCCCAGGTAACGTAGTAACCAACTGTTACATTATTTGATTGCTCCAGGATTTCAACCTAACACACAAAGGGAAATATTTATTATTATGTTGTTGGCAGTTCAGGCACTATTTGATGGGACTTCCTATCCTGAATATAGCTCCCCTGCAGGGTTCTTATCCTGTAATCCCCTATAAACCCTACAGGATCAGTTATTGTCATATCATAGTATTAGCAGAACTGCTCAGGGAGCTTTAGACCCAGCCCATGCAAAATGTGCTCCGAACTGAAGCAGTGCAGTATTGCTACCACAGCTCACATACCTCTAGTTTAGACTGGGGCTTCATTCATGTATGTCTACTGGGACATTTCACTTATGAATGTAAAAATACAGAGAAACCAGAGAACACCCAGCTCTTAATTCACATCTGAAGTTCACTGACTTTGTGCATGTGTCTGTCATTGCAGGTTTGGAGACAGAGTTTTGAAAGACAAAAGCTTCCAATATTTGATTTTTCAAATCTCAACTGTCTTTTCTATACTATTTTTCTTATACTGTCCCAGATGATTAAGCTATCACATATATGAATGGAAATGACAAACCACAAGAGTGAACACACTGGGAGCTAAAACATGAGATGAGTTTTACCTTAAAATCCTATATTTTCCAAAAGTTTTAAGCCCTGGAACTGGTCCTCTACACTAAGTTTTAGCTGGTTTCTTCCATTAGAAAAAGGCAGCTTCTCTCAGGTTTTCAAGACAGTGGGAGAGTAAGTCTGTTTTCATTGCTGCTGTTGGGACTCAGGAACATACAATTCCCAAACTGACTAGCATCATCCAAACTTGCAGCAATACAGACAGCACAGGGACAACAGTCAACATGATGCCCTTTATTTTGAGCAAAATTACTTTTTTCCTTCCCAATGGTTTGGTGAGTATAACTCGTAACAGCCTTGGACTCAGCACAAACTCCTGCCTAAGTGCTCAGAAACCTGTGTTGCAAAGAAGAGTGCCCCAGCAACCCCCCTAAGCCTGCTCTTACATGCAGCAATGCAGAGGTTCGTGCAATTTAGCTGTAAACTGATGAACATGTCTCCTCCATTTATTTTCAATAAAACATGCCTTCTCCCTGCTTGGGATTTGCATCCCTGTGGAACTGTACTTGTCAGGTTCTGGGTTTCCAAGCCAGGGAGCGGACTGACAGCAGTGACACCCCATTTACCAGCCCTACTCTTGCAATTGATCCAGCCCGTGCACAGCAGCACTTGGCCAACTGTGAACAGGAGTCGTTCCCGAGATGCAGGGGGAGGAAGAAACCGCTGCCAGTAGCTGTTTCCCAGAACATACCAAAAAGAAGGTTACATTTCTCTCTTCTACTTAATCAATTAAAATCTTTTAGGTAGTCCTTATATTTTGAGAGCCCAGAGTAGGTGCCACCTATGCCTGCTTTCTATAGGAAAAGCTCGGTGCTCCCCTCTGAGGGGTTTCCTGCATCCAGAGACACCACTGGAGCTGCAGCCAGCTGGGCCCAAGCCTGCTTACCTGAGCGCTGACATTTTGGTTGAATGCTTGTCTCAGCACTTGGTTGAGTCCTCTTCTCACGCTCTCCTTGAAGAGGTTGCTGATCAGCATCCTCCTTGTGTTCAGAAACAGAACTGTGGAACAACAAAAGCCATATCTTGGTTTGAGACACTACCGTGCTACTGTTTGGGCTTTTTCACTTGTTTTACGTTGCACTAGCTAAGTGGAGATCATCGGAGCAGCTAGCATTTGCAGCAGGAGCAAGAAACACAGGGAGGCAGACGCAGGGACTCCGCAGCATCCCGGAGTCCCCTATTCATCCCATGGCAATAGCCCATTGTTTCCAGAGCAAGGTCTAAAAAATGCAGTTTCTTTAGCAAACAAGGAGTCTTTGCTATGTGCTGTTCTGGGTGAGGGGACTGAGGCACAGGCAGGCCTACATAAAGGACAGGTGATTCATACCTTCATGACCAGAGTTAAATAAACAAATGTCTTACTCCACTGCTAGAATTATTTTCCACTTAGGAAGTGTCTGTTCACTTTCTTTATTAATATTATCACTAGCTTTTTCTCTTATACTTTGCAGAAGGACATTTATAGATGCACCTAAGTACTTTCAATCAGATCATGTATACAAGCTACTTCTGTCCCTAGAAATAACTGTTGTACTCATCATACTGCTGATGTAGATATTTAGCAGCAACTAACACACATTAGGTCCAAAAGCTGTTTATGTCATTGTCCCCAGTATCCTTCATGTGTATTCAAGGCCATAACCCCTTTTATGTAGATATTCTTTGCTGAGGTCACCAAGACACAGACATCTGGTGCTGCACTGTGCTACCTTAAGGAGCCCATAGGAAGCCTGGGCAAGGGACATCTCCAGACCCACTTTCATTTAGAGCCTGTACAGCTATGGAAAAGCTGTCTGTGAGAAACCAGCTAGAATCAGAAGTGGTACTATTCACACAGAAAGCTCAAAATCCCATTTTGAAGTGTACAGCTTTGAATACTAAACATTATTTTCTAATGGATCTTTAATGATAGAATTAGTTTTCCATATAAAACCAAAATTAGGTATTCATATGTAAAAAGAGCCAAAGACTAAGGCGGGTTACTGCACTGCCTTCCGCTGTGACGCAGAATCCTTACTGCAAAACAGAGACCAAACCATCAGGTCATAAGGGGCTGGCCCTCTGCACAGCTGGTTCTGTTACATCCCTGCAGTGTCCAGCTAAACTTAGAACACTTGTAAAATCAGTACTACAAATAAAACCAATGCCATCCCTATGCAGCAACCCTGCTTTATTCTGACCGATCTGTCAGGGCAGCAGCCTCATCCCCAGATTAATCACCACCGCCTCTATGTTCTACAACACTTGAGCATATTTCCCACTCGTCACCAGTTGCCCCTCGTACACAAGCAAGGTCCTTTCAGCTAATTCTGTGGCCCCACGTACCTGTTTTAACCATAAGGTTCCTGGAGAGCCGGCAATCCAGGGGAGGAGCTGCTGTCATGTTAGCAGAAGCGGCTGCTGCCGTGGTTTCGGAAGGAGCAGGGGTGTTTTCCACTGGAGTAGGGGGAAGCCTAGTTGCTTTCGCTGATGCTGTAATAGATGTCAAAGCTGCTGTAATTGTCAGTGGATATGGGGTTGAAGTGTTGGTGATTTCTGAGCTTGGGAACTTCTGGGTGTCAGTTACTGTTGTTTCTATCTGCCTTGGTACATGTGCTGTGGATGCAAGTGTGGAAGACGTGACTGTGCTGCTTTTAGGGGTTATAAGCATAGCTGTCTTGTCCACGGGTGGTGCAGTTGTGTTTCTTGTTGCAAAAGGAAAATCTGTATGTGTTCCTACTGAGCTTAGATCCAATGTTAATTTTGTGGCAGTGCTATTTTTTGTTAGTGTCAGTATCGGTGTGCTTAAAGCCATCACAGATGGCAAAGGTGTGTTTTCAGTGCCTAGAGAAAAGAGGGAAGAAGCTGGCACTGGTGAAGCTGGAGATGTTTTTCTTGTTAGTGGTTTTGCTTCTGAAGTTCCTACTGTAGGTATTGCACCAGAAGATACTCCAGATAACACTGTAATGACAGAATGAGTAAAGTTGGTTGTTGACAAAAAAGGAGACGTTAGTGGTGTTGGTGATGCATGGACAGAAGTTATGATGACTGACTGCAGAGCACTGGTGGTAGGGGTTTGGAATGGGATGCCCTTGGTAGCTTTATTAGATACATTACTGGGAACTAGACTATGTCTTGTAGCACTTGTGTCCCACTCCTCCACACTAAACGTAGCTGGACTTTTATGAGCTGTAACCAAATAACCAGAGGACTCTAACTGGTCATCTGCAAATTCCGGCAAATTTCCAGAACCAACATCTTCTTCTGTAATAAAATCATGCAAGAGTGTTGAGCTAGAAGGTTTAGTTACTGCAAAGGGGGACTTGGTTTGCAGTATGCTGTGGATGGCACTGTTTTCATAGCTGGCTGGCTGAGTCGAGTTATCAGTGAGCTGAAAAGCCAACATCGGTGTTGTGCCTAAGGTTTTTGTCAGTAAAGTAATCTTCCCAGCACCAGTTGTTTGTGATTCTAGAGAGTTAGGGAAAGCACCTGTATCATTAACAGAAGGCACATGTAAATGGACAGGTGCTTCATAACGTAGACTGATGTTAACATCTCCAACAGTAAAGAAATTTGCAATGTTGTCAGCTGTGCTTCCATGCTGCTTTTGCAAGGCGTCAGGCACTGTCAAAATGGTAGCAAGGGATGAATGCTGAACAGGAGACGTTTTCAGTGCAAATGCATCTACATCGAGTTCTGGAAAACTATTCAATTTCACTCCAGAAAATGATGAATTTGAAATATTTTGACTAGACTTTGTGTATGTACAATTTTCTGAAGGGTTGGAGAAAAGTGGCTGCTTGTTTGTATTCATAGTCTTTTGCAGACCTGAAACTACTGAATATGGTGCATGGTACTCAGTTTCCACTGGAGAAGTACTTGGAGGAACTTCTCTTCCTGCTGTTTTGACTGAAGCTTTTACCAAAGGAACACTAATGCCAGCTGAACACAGTAATGTTGTATTGGTCCACGTAGAAGCCGAAGTTACAACTTCTGCTGAGCTGACAGGATCTAAATTGCTCTCAGAGTCCACATTTGAAATTCCAGAAAAGATGGAGCCATGGCTGTTCATCACCGATATGGAAACCAGCGATGGGAGCGTGGCCCATACCAAAGGCACAACAGAAGGGAGAGGCTTTCTACCAATTGAAGGTGAAGTCTGAACAGAGGTAAAATGATTTAAAGCTCTTTGAGGTGAATATTCCACATGTGGGATCACAACAGCAGGTACTTCGATATTTCTGTCCTCATTTGCAATTATGCCTGGACTTTCTGCATCTCCAGGTGGCAGATGTGCAATCATAAAGATACTAGTAGCAGATGTATTTGTGATAGCAGGTTTAGGTTCCAAAAGGCCTGTTGTGGAAGTAACTAACAGCATTGCAGCCAGATCAGGACTAGTCGTGCCTGTTTCCAAAACAGTGTCTAGCATCTTTGATCCTTTGGGCAGTTTACTGGTTTGGATGTTTGGAGAAACTTTGGAAAGCTGAGATCCAAAAGGCAGAACACCATTAGCATTAAAGTTCATGGACATCTTTGTTGTCATCCCTCCTGTGAAAGGCTGCTGAGCTGTTCTTGCCACAGGAAAGCCATCAGAAGTTGGGACAGTATGTGCAGAAGCAGTTGGCAACCTCATGCCCTTTGCCTGATAAGCTCCATCAGTCAGGTCTTCTGCAGAATTCTGATTCAGGGCCACCACTGAGTGCTGCGGGGCAACAGGCAAAGGGATTTGCAAAGTCTCCCTGTTGGCTGCTGCTGCACTTGCACTGCTTGTGCGTGCTATCCCAGTAAAGGTGTCATTTGTCTCAGTTAGCATGGGAGACCTTGTGCTTGTTGAAGAGGAGTGTGTTGCATTTCTGAAGAGAAAATCTGCTTCACTTCTAAATGCTCGTTCCGGCAGCACTGCATTGTGAACGTGCTTTGCATCTGGAATAAGTGATTTTGGCAATGAAAGGGAAGACGTGCTCTCTGTTGTGCTGGAGACCTCAGCCAGGCTCTCAGAAGCTGATGACATGAAAGGTGCACTGGTAGAGCCTGTAGTGCAATTAGTGAGTGTTGAGGAAGACTGAGGATGACTCATTTGGGGTATTAGATGTGGAGCACCCACAGGATGAAAGACTGATATAGGAACCTCTGCTTTATTCTGAAAAACTGGTGATGACAGAGGAACTATATCACTATTTCTGTCAGTCAATGCTGCCTTAAATGCCTGACTGCTTGGTTTTACTCCAATAGTAGATACGTTATACATACTCTCAATAGGAAACCGTGACAGGCTTCTGGAAGTTACTGGCAGGGAAGACCGATATATTTTTGACACAGGAATATCAGAGTATAGAGACAAAAAAGAGGTCCTTTCTGAAGGAAACCCTTTTCCCACTATTTCTGTGACATGCACTGTTGTCGATCCAAAGACATTGAAAGACACCGTACCCACAAACAACTTGGGACCCTTTCTGTGATTCACCATACTGGAATTCACTACAGTGACCATACTTAGAGGTCTATTTGTGTTTTCACTAACCTGAGAGCTGGCTGACTCTGTGTTGAAGAAACCTCCAGGATCTGCAGACAAAGGCACTGTGATGGGCAGTACAGCTTGTTTAGAAAAGTTAATGGCATGAGGTGACTGAATTACCAAGGAGGAGAATGATGGTGATGAAACAGCAGCAAGCATGTCTGATCCTGATGTGCTTTCTTTTGAAATGGAGGATGTTTCTAATGGTATTAGCTGAAATGGCACAGCTGTACTCAAGCGTGTCACCGATGGTGTAGTGGACAATGTGGCAAACATACCGAGTTGAGGCAAACCTGATACAGCAGCTGTTTCATCTGCATCTTGAGATGACGACCTTAAAGGTGACTCAGCTGAAACTTCAGCAGGTTCCTGGGATGCACTGTTTCCACTGCCTTGATAAAGCGTGGGTGACAGATGACTTTGATCCGAAGTCCTGGTTCGTGTGCCAGTCAATGTTGTTTTTATCATCTGAAGCAAGTTTGCATTTTCCAAAGTCTGTCCTATAGAAATATCAGCTACTGAGGAAGTCTTAGCTTCTGTGGAAGGCCGTGTTGGTGATAGTATAGATCTCCAGTTCGGAAAAGATCCTGTAGAAGGAGCAACATTGATATGCTGTTGCCTGATACCTGTAAAACAGTAAGTAAAATGAGTATGTTCTTCTCCAAAAGGAAGAGGGAGTGGTCTTGTTGCAACAAGTCACAGCACAAAATATATTATGTTTAGTAAACAAAACTTTCTATTTGCTGGATTTTTATGCCCTTTGAAAGTTAAAAAAAAAAAAAACAACCAAAAACACCCCATCAAAACCTGCAAAAGTTACAACGTGACAGATTACAAACATCTCAAGCTGTTTTTCATCTGACAGAATAAGAAAAGCTTCCTAGATCATATTATTTCAGAATATTACTTTTAACTAGAATGGTTCAACATACTAAAAGGCACCTTCTTAAGCTTAGGACGATTCTTGAGGTTATCATCAGTCACCCTGAGTCAAAATATTATGTGAGAAGATGGTT
The DNA here is from genome assembly GCF_000690775.1 of Eurypyga helias. Classification (NCBI taxonomy): domain Eukaryota; kingdom Metazoa; phylum Chordata; class Aves; order Eurypygiformes; family Eurypygidae; genus Eurypyga; species Eurypyga helias. Next base: position 78,734 of record NW_010268915.1, read on the forward strand.
TTAGAAGCAATGAAGAAAGGGAATGGATTTTGACAACCAAGCTTCACTGAGTTGGCATGCAGTCTGACATGGGAATAGAGTCAACATTGGCTGGGTTCCTGTAGGATGCATCTGGAGGTGCCCATCTTGCCAGTTCTAATAATGCATGCAATTATAGACACAAAAGGAAGAAAATAAAACAGGGATGAACATGAGGAAAAGGGGGTAATATCCAAAACAAATTAGGAAATTAAACTCTCTGATCTGTGCAGATGTACAACTCATCACTTCAAACACCAGTTTACTCCACATTCAACACCATAATGTTCCTAGGCTTTGTTTTCTTAAAATGATTACAGTTATAAAAAAAATCACAGAGTGGGAAATCTCACATTCTTACTAATTTAAAGATTAAATTTTACTCTTCAGTGAATCTTAACAGGGGGTGGGGTGTGGAGAGGGTGTGTGTTCCCATCCTCTCTGCCAAGATAATAGATCAAAACTTGGTACTGGCACTGGCTACCATGCCATGCTTTGTCCCCTTGCATAGATAAGCAGAGGCACAATACAGAGCCAGTCCCTGCCCTCGAACAGCAGCACATCTGGATCAAACACAGAGGATGCCAACCTCCTCCATTCCCCTATGAATAACTCCAGTGTAATGGCATGGAAGAGTAAGCACGGGCAGACCTTGAGATATATAGTTATAAAATGGGCTGGACATTAGTTGCAGTCACCAAAGAACCCAAGGGTCAACACAGCCAGCAGCAGCAAAGGGGATCAGCCCACACAACCAGGAGCCCACAGCAGGACATCATACAGCACAAGAGAGGAAAATGGGTCATGCTGCACCTATTTAAAGCTAAATTTCTTTCCTGTGATGCCCTTGTGCTACACCACCCATCATCCATATGCACAGGCCAAAGAAGATGATTAGACTAGCTCCTTCGGGCTTGCGTGTGCATTCAATAGGAACGAGCTGGAATTATGTTCAGCATGGCATATTGACTCTACAAGAAACAAACAAACACACGCCACCACCACAAAAAAAATCATCACCACAGATCATCCCTTTTATCACTGCATTTAAGGGCTTTATTAAGCTATGGAGACCAATGGCCATTATTATCTTTCCTCCACTGAAATGCAAGAATAAACATAGAATCCAAAAGCAATTTATTTCAGGGGAGCAGCTCCAAGATCGGTAACAGAACAGACCTCTGTCCTCCTAGCAGCCAAAACCAACCTTTCACTTAACACAGGCTAATTTGCACACTGGCATTCCAGAGAAAAGCAAAGGTAGGCAGACACAGGGCTACCTACAGCAAGGAGATAAGCAGACTGAGGGGAAGTCCAATCAGCCTTTGTGAAGTTGCACTGGAAGATCAGCAGGCTGGACAGGAGGCTGAAGTGTCCAGCAGGGAACCAGACCCACAGGAATGGTTTGCAGCACATATTTGCACCATGGCTACTGATACAGCATTGGGGGACTGGAGACCTAAACAACTGGTGTGGCCTGATTTCTATTATTCTATGTGTTCCACCACATTCTGGGAGGCACACTGTGATTTAGACTGCGTTTTGGTGGTTTGTTTTCTTCCCTGTTACAGCCAGGGAGCTTTTTAATGGAAGGTGGGAAAGAAGACGACAGGTATTTTGCCCAACTACAATGGATTCAAACATATGCTTGAAATTAAGTACTAGATGATGTGCTTTGAAAATCAGGCCTTAGGCAACTTGCAGTTTAAATTTCTATGAAGTCATCATTACCCAATCTGTTACACCTCAAACTGTCTTGTTTCACCTCTGAACTGAAAGGCTATACTGAAAAGCAAATGCAAAGCCTTCACATGGGATTTCTTCTAGCACTTCGTGAATGCGAGTCCTACAGGGGAATAAAACAAGTCAATGTTTTCTTGCTTTCTAAAATAGCAAAATCTGTCAACATCATTCTGCACACAGTCTGCACCATTTCTCATATATTTCTTCACACTTTGGTTTAATGAGAATTATTATAAGCAGAGAGACAATATAAGCCTGAAAAAAAAAATCAAACTGATGTTACCACATTTTGACAAGAAGTTAAAAAAAAAAATCAAATAATGCAAAGATGATAAAACACTGAATAAAAATGAATTCTAATCACTGCTTAATTCTAGTCCTTCAGTTCTTGTTTCTTCCATTCCATATCAACTGGCAATTTTTCTGTTTACGTCCATTAATGAAGTAAAGCTTGAGTTACTGAAGGTTTAAAAAAATTATACGATATTCTGCAACCTGGCATTCCACTGCAGGAAGCTTTGCTTTGATTCTACCTCTACAGAAAGATGCTGGCTATCAGCATCTCTTTCAAACTTCTGATATAAAGTCAACATCCTGGCAGTAACTGGATGCTGCATGCAAAAGGCAAAATTACCTTCCCAATACATGGAGTTTAAACTGAAGTTTAAACTAAACTACAGTTCTCTCTTTATTTGAGAGTTGGTGGGATGATATCAACAACTACAGATCCTTATCAAATACTGTGCAAACCAAGACTGTATCATGGAAAAAGGGCAGACAAGGGAAAATATTTCAATTGTACATCTATCAGCAGCTGAAAAGACAACCAATTCAAGTCAACTTGAAAGTCACAATGACAACTCCACCCCCCCATGCATTGTGCAGTGAGCCACTGTTGTACATGCCAATAGCTGTTTCTCATGTCTCAGGATTACCTGTTATTCTTTCATACTTCAGGTTATTGACTAACTGCCACCTCCAACAATCCTAAAACTCATTTAGCAGTAACCTCAATACAACCACCATCACTGATTAAGGATCTTTCCATTTGGAATAATGAGAATCATCTCCAACATGCCACAGCAGGAAGTTAAACATTGATCCAGTTTAGGGAAAAATCACAGGTTTATCATTTCTGACCCCTCCTGTGAATACCTAAAGGAGTAACAAGGACCATAGAAGAACACAGAGGTGACCAAGAGGAAGAACATCTCCCCTTACCCACTTCTCAGTAAAGTAAAAGGGATAGAACATTAGCATAGGCACCCTGTGCCTGTCCAAGGGCTGAAGGTGATGCAGGTGTCTAATGTGTGACAGTAAAAAAGGATAATGAATTATGCACCTCTGGAGCAAGGAGTCTTGTTTGTTGTCCAACTTCTGCCCCTGCTCCTGAGACACCACAGTTGCATGTTATTTTTCACATAGGTGTGGTTGTTTCTAGTGAGACAACTAGTTGGTAAGCAAATGCCTCCTGGAAAATAGTAGGGGCTGATGAGAATGCCTGTCTATTTTGCCATGCCCATAAGATCATAGAAATCTGAAGTTGGAAGGGACCCATACGTATCATCAAACCCAACTCCCTGCTTCTCGCAGGACTACCTAAAACTAAACCATGGACTAGGAGTGTCATCCAGATGCTCCCTGAAATCTGACAGGCTTGGTGCTGTGACCACTTCCCTGAGGAGCCTGTTCCAGTGAGTGAGCACCTTTTTGAGTGAAAACCTTTTCCTAATGTCCAATCTGAACTTCCCCTGATGCAGCTTCATTCCATTCTCTCATGTCCTACCGCTGGTGACTAGAGAGGAGATCACCACCTCCCTCTCTGCTGCCCCTGTGAGGAAGTTGTAGACTGCGGTGGGTCACCCCTCACTCAGCCTTCTCTTCTCCAAGCTGAAGGATTTGAGTGACCTCTGCCACTCCTCCTAAGTCTTGTGCTTGAGGCCTTCCACCACCTCGGTTGCCCTTCTCTGGACTCTTTAGTAGTTTGATGTCCTTATATCGAGGTGCCCAAAACTGCTCACAGTACTTAAGGTGGAGACACACCAGTGCAGTGTACGAAGAGATCAAATTTCTTACCTGTGCTGCTAATATTCGAAACCATAGTTTTGTCTGCTTTATACCATAATAAGACAAAGATCTCGGACGAGCAATGTGAGCGTTCTATGGATGCCACAGCACGTACTCCCTCATCTGCCCTGCCTGCTGGCAGGCAGCCAGCAAGAGGAGCAGCCTGTAGTACCCCAACAGCAGAGCTCCTTTGGGATACATGAGTCTCTGCCTGTTAAAATGCTCACAAAATTAATTCAGCCCCAACTGAATTTTTTTAAAAAATGAACAGTTGGTATTCAAACATCTCCCTCCACAAAAAGGCTAAAAGAAAATTTTGAGCACCTCAACTGAGTAACAGGCTCCAACTCTACCGAAGGAAATGCAGTGACTATCCCAAAGCTTCCCTTGCTGTTGTGGCAGAACAGAAATTTTGTCCTGCCACTTCTAAGCCATTACAAAACATCAGCTGAAAGATATCTTCAACGACAGAAGATTTTTGTTGTCTTGACTTCTATTTCACCACTCTCAGATTGTCTGGATTAATCACATTTAAGAGTGAAGCTGATAAAGAGGACATTAGAAATTTTATTGCATGAATGACCAAGACATCTTCCCATTATATATCAATATGCTGACGTGTATGAAAAGATCTATACCTGAAGACAGGATTTTCAAAGTAATTTGCATTAATAATTAATTTTGAAGACAAATAAATTACTGAAAATAATACCCAACTGCTAATAACTATTTTAAGGGCTAGATTTTAATAATTCAATGGTATCTATAGTAACTATAGTTACTAATAATAGTAACTAATAATGATTTAATAGTATCCAAGAGTAACTATAGCCATCCGAGGCACAGCAGAAATCCAAACATTAAACTACATAAGCAATCTTGATGTTACACAGGTCTTAATCAGTCAGTCCTAAGTCAAAGCAACTTCAAAGATAACTTTAAAAGAAGAGAAACACAGTGGTTTTCAAACATACATAAACTTACAAGATAAGTACCACAGAGAGGTGGTCCTTTACCACTTTACCTCAGTATAACCAGTAATAGATAGCATTATCCTAGGGCTGCATCACCTCTTAAAAACACAATGCCACTATTATATCAAAAAATGCCTTTTTTTCCCCCCCCCTTCTCACAAGTATGAATTTTCCTGCTTATTATTGTTTTAGCATGACAGACAGTGATCAAAGGTCAGATGTGACTGGTATGGGATACGATTGGGAAATAACCAGAAGAATCTCTGTTACACCAGTGGAAAAAGGCACCACCCTACTCAGAGGGCTATGCAATTTACTTCAGTTGAAGAACATGAAGCTACACAGCGTTGTTATCATCAACATCATGTCATCTGTGCCACTTCAGTTCACTAAAATGATTTTTTTTTATTCCTTAAGAGTTTGCAATTGGAAAAGTGGCACAAGGAATGCAGGTTTCCTGGGTCAAGGAATATGGAATATCCTCCAATAAAAGACACAAATACTCATCAAAGCATTTATAAACATAGTTATGTAGCATATCAAAATTTCACTTTTGCTCACTGTGCAGAATAGTAAAACCAAGTTATGCCTTTATAAACATCTGTTATTTCAGCCGTACACTGATGAAATTATGACACCACAACCTATGCATCCCATATATCCCACTTTTGGTACTATTCCACAAAGATATTTGCAGCTTAATTTTGCATCTTTTGCGTGACATTTAACCTGTAAGTTATTTCGAGCCCCATCACAAAGCCTGCCTACAAACACACGTACCGAGCCCTGGTTCACACACCCTGAGCCATGCCTGCTTCCGCGGCCGGCGTGGCTTGGGTTAGTCCCCAGAGGAACCCACCCAGAGGGCTCGCCACGCTCAGTCAATCCCTGGGAAGGGAGCGCACACAAATACATGTGTTTTAGCAGCTGCCAACCCACAGCTACTACAGCAGCAATGGGTGGTGGAGAGGTGGAAAACACTGTTTCCTTGGGATCACACTAACTTTCTCAAAAGAGTGAAGGTAAATAAACACACTAAATAAGGAGGTCACAGAACAGAATTTAACATCAATTCCTTTATGCAGACTCTGAGAAAGGTTTACAGTAATTCAGTAGACTGATTCTTACATTTTTTTTGGTTGTAACTTTTACCAGATTAAATATTGGCCCTCCAAACCCAAAATTCTGACCTGGAGGATTAAAACACAGGTCCTCTTATCAGCACCTGAGCTTGTTCACATCCCAACCTCTACTCACCTCTAACAGTCAAGAGCTAGTCATTAAGAGCAAGCACTGTCTCTCAAAGGAAAGTCCTCTTCACAGTGATCTTAGAAAACGATATCTGAAAACTGTTACTAATTTAATTTTGACAACCAGGCGGAATATTTTCTCCCCATATCACCAGAATCCTGTTTAAACCAAAAAGTTTGAAAATGAGAAAACCAGTATGAGGAGGTACTGTATTACACAAAGTTTTCTTCCCAACATAAGTTTGGATTTCATAATAAATAACAGAAAAGTGTTTGGATGCAATATTTGGTCATTTCAATTGCACAGCAGCAATATCTTCTATTAAGGAATGTTTGTGCACCTTCCCCTCTCTCAGGGGAAGATGAGAGGTTTGTGCACCTTCCCCTTCCCACAGACAGATTTCCCTTTGAGTACCAAGGGAAACACACCAGCAGCAAAGCTGTGCACTGAGGGCAACCTTTTAGCTAAGAAATGGAAAACATTATACTCTCCCACTTTTAGCATGTCCTGCCTTCATCGCTTACCCAGCCCAAATGTAAGATGGCTGGGATTTGGGAAGACAGGGCAGAGCTGAGCTGGCAAATGTTTCACGGCTGTCATCAATATTCCTTCAGGAACCGACAGACTGGTGTGACTTGTACCGAGTGCCAGCCTTGCCTGGGGGTGACACGTGTCTCCTTGGCCACACAGGCAGCACTGCAGGGATGCTTTAATCGCGTCCAGCAAGCGGAGATGGAGGTCGAAGAGCAGCATAAGAGACAATAGATTAGCCAGGATAAAATAACCCGCTCCTGTCGTAGAGGAAATGATTCTGCCACCGGCAATTCCAGCTGCATCATCTGCATGTTGTATTCACAGAGCAGATGTTCAGCCAGATAGTTAGGAAATGCAAGAAAAGAGAGTGTGGCAGAGGAGGATTTCATCACCATGCAGTGCTGCAGGATAATTGCACATAATCATATAGAAACCAGACTGTGCTATGGGGGCTCTTGTCCTTGCTCCCTCCCAATGTACCTGTTACCGTTTTGCTTGACTTTATCAGATTATTCAGGCAATTTAAGTGGATGAATCACACACATACACGTGATTTTTATTTCTTATTCATCAACACTTTTAGGGATCAATGCTTTTTTGAGCCTGACAGCCTGGTTTAGCAGACTTCTTATCTATTTATTTGTAAACATACATTTATACAAGTTTCTGCAAAGCAATTGTGTTTATTCAGGGAATTTCATATAGGCACCATTAGCATCTGCATAATAAATGATTGAATGAACAATGTAGCAAAAAAAAAATTCGAGGTCATTTGGGAAGGTGCAGTATTTGGGTATTTCATCTTTCACTCTTTACAGGAAAATTCTGTATTCTTGCAGTCATGGGATAAACAAAAGTTAAAACATTTTATGATCCCATGATTCTTAAGCAAATCACACTTTTAGAGGACTGACTTTTTTTTTTTTTTTTTCCCCCGTTTCTGGAGCTAGGACAGCCTGTAAGTGTGGTACCAAATTCTGAACAAGCATGAGAAGGGTTTTGGGGCCAAAATCTGATCTGTTGAGACTCTCTGGGAGTAAGGCAACAAAGCACAGGAAAAGTGGACCCAGCTTAGTGTTTCCACTATTAGTTAGAAGACAGCAGTATTACAGCTTTCTCATCATATGCAATAAAAATGCATTTTCTTAACTACAAGCTATTCCTTTAATAAAACTTTCAGAGTTTAAACTCCCCCTGCAAAATCAAATACAAGAGGGGACTGGAGAGAATCCCTGCTAAAAGCAGTGTAGAATATTCTACAGAGGAAAAAAAAAATTATTTCCAAAACTTTTTTAAAGAAACAATAGTTCTTTCAAAAGGTTGAACTGTGCAGCAAATTACATGATGCGATGTACATTGACATGCTGGTTGGTAATTGTGAATGTTCCCTTGAGCCAAAAAGCTTTCTGCTCACCAAACCAGATGCGTCTTCAAGGGCATCTTTTTGCACATAACATTTGAGGCTGTAACCAGCGATGGAGAAGACCCTCTGTACTACGCCCTGCCAACACTGGGACTGCAACTCACCTAATGCACTGCAGCAGCAGCAGCTTCTGCCACTCTGCCCAAAACACAACTGCCCCGACAGAGGGGACACCAGGCAGTGTGCCACCCAAGGGCCTGATGCTTTGTCCAGACAACCCTAAAACTTCTTAAGTTCAGCTTACTTCATCCAGTTTGAAGCTTTGAAGTTACAGCCACTGAATGCAACACACATGCCAGTGCCAGCACCAAGGGAGGAACAGCTCTGTTTTCCAGGACTATTTCAGGGCAGAACAGGAAAGGCAGACCAGGAGGCTGTGCCCCAGGCAGCACCATGCCTGACCCAGAGGACATGGGGGCAGACTCTCTTTGGGGTCCGTCCCAGCAAGATAAGCAGGAGAGATACAGTCTCAGAGGTGCCACATATACAGGATCAATACAAGGACAGATGTTTCCATAATGTATTTCGCTACTCTAAAACTCTTTCTGCTGCCTGTGGCCTCTGACTGTAATGAAGGCTAGAGGTGAAAGCCAGGAAAGAAATGTAGGTCACACACAGAAGGATCCTGCTTTGTTTGTCTGCACCAGCACCCAGTACCACTGATCAGTATCAGTGCCCCACTGATAATGCTTTCAAGGTATGAAAGTCACTGCTCTTAAAAGAAAAAAAAAATTTTGATTGATTTTTAGATTATAAAATGTCTGGTCACACTGAAGAGAGCATCTGAAAAGACCACTTGACATTTGAAGCAGAGTAAATAACACAGCTTTCCTAAAAAATGCAACAAAACTGTAATCAAGGGCAAATTCTATTCTCCCCAAGATTTGCATCAAATAACCAGCGTTTATCCATCCTGGTATACAATGCAATTTCTGAATCCAAAAAAGCAGAATCCAAATGCACAAAGCTTAAGTCAGTGGATGTATAAGATCCACTACCATGAATGAATTAATAGACAAATAGAGTTGAAATATGGCACATCCTTCTTTGGAGAGGACTCCTCTTTACATCAATGAACGAGAGTACAGACATAAGCTCTTGCTGAGAAGGAGTCCATGTAAAAGGGATTTTTTTTTCCTTAGGTTAGAAAAATTATTTTCCTGAGCAGACTTGACAGCACAGAGAGCTTTTTTTTAAGGCTTTCTGGTTTTGTTCCCCCCCCCCCACCTCTCTCCACTTAAAAAAGGACAGAAGCTAGGAAGAAAGCTTCACATGTCATCTTAATCTCTTCTTTCCTATGTAGTGACTTTTCAGAAATTACCAATTTAAAGGCAATCCCTTTTAAAAAAAAATCCATTTTATTTTTTTAATTCTATATGGCCCTTTGATTCCTACCTTTTACAAATGTAGCAGGGGCCCTTTCTCAAGAGGAGGGAAATCACCTTCCTAGGAAGGAAACATTCAGCTCCAAGGGAGCTGTCAGAGAGGTTCCTAAGGTCAAGCCAGGATAACAGAGCAGTGACTAAGTTCTGAACAACAAATCAACCTGCAACTGGGCCATCACCTGCAGTGACATTCAACATGAAGTGCAATATATATTGCAATTAAAAATTACATCTTGATGAACTATGCCTATCAACTACATAATTAATTCTTAAGCTCCTTGTCTGCTCTACAGCAGATGAGGACTTGGCTCAGACTAGAAACTATGATGCAAATGTTTAAAAGTTATTTCCATTTTCTATGACTTCCACTATGCTCTGCACAGCTCATTAGCCTTTATTTTCAGGATCTTTTCTTTGCTGCATAAAAGTGTCAATAGCTTGAGTTTATAGCAATACACCGCCTCATTTCACTTTCCCACCTCGTGGAAATCACTGCAAAGACTTGTCTGACAGGACACTGTTACTGTCAGTAATAAAAATCAGTCACTCCCATTGAGTACAAGAGGCTAAAAACACGAAGGGGGAGTCCAGCCCGTGGTGGTAAAAAGGTTAAATAACTGAGCCATGAACAATCAGACCACTGCCAGGATGCAGGTGCCTGAACCTGCTCCTCACCCATTTCCCTGCATCATTCAGGATGCCCCGTCCTTCGTACGGGGAGCTCGGTCCTATGCAGGCTGTACCCTTGCACTTCTCCAACACACTGACATGCAAGTTACATCTTCTACGGTGGTTCAGTACATAATTTACAGGTATAACACATGAGTACAGGCAGCAAATGTAGCAAACCCAAAGTCCTGAACGCAGGGATAAAGCAGGTAGATGTACTTACACACGAGCTCTGCTCTTACACTGACTGCCTAAACATGAAAAGTTTATACCATATCAGTGATGCGGTATTAAAAAGTTGATTCTTTTTCCCAAGATAAAGGTAATGGCATTTTCTGTCAAATAATTAGACAACATCATCTTCCTTAATTAAAAAAAAAAAAAATCATCCAAACAAAGCAGGTTCATGCTACAGGCACAATATTTTTTTAGTAATCGCTGAAGTCACTTTTAGTTGTCAAACCAGGAAACACTTAGTGACTACCAAAGGGAGCATCTGGTTTCCCAAAAATGTGCTGCCTGGAACAAAGGTTAGAAAGAAAAGCTGCTGTTTCCAGATGGTGCTTGGGCAGCACTGCACAAGTTGGTCGAGCTCCTAATTTAAATCTCCAGTGTCCTGTGGAAAGGTCTGGGGCTGATGATAGTAAATTATTAAAATATTCTCCCTGAAAAGTTAAAAACAAGCCAAATAAGATATATTTTCTCCTCTGTAGCAGTTGGGTTTGCTTGCCTGTCTTCTGCTGTGTTTCAGTTCATAGGACTAACATGCTCCATCACATTGCACCATACAGAATGGTAAAAATGGCTCTGGTAGGAAAGGAATTGAAAATGTTTCCCCCTTGTATCCCCAACAGAAATCTGTCTTTTTAACTTCTAATTTAACTCTGAACTAAAACCCAGAAAAAGCCTGGCTCTGTGACCCACTTTAGGTACAGCCACAATACTTCTTTTCACTTGATTTTTGCTAAGGTTTCATGAGATTCTGTTCTCTCAAAATTTCTGGAAGCTATTTCCAAGAACAGCCTCTAATTCCTTCCCAACCACTCCATTAATCTTTAGAGACACGCATGGTCACTTTTAACAAAAAGAGAAAGATGATGCACTATTCAGACAGGCTTTTCTTTTGTACATACACTATGCAAAAGTTTTGCATTTATATAACTGAATATCTGGATTTTAAATATCTCAGGCTCACCAGGATTTTAGGATCATTACTACTACAATGTCAAACACATGCACTATATAGCATTTCAGAAGATTTTCCATTAAACTTGCTCTACACTGCTATAGCTACTGAAATGAGATAACTCAAATAAGATAGGGATAACTGGAAGAAACTAATGAATATAGCATATTAAAAAAAAAATATATATATATGAAGAGAAAAGTCATGAAGGAAGAAGGAGCTAAAACTGCAAGGTCGCACAGCCATTCATTACTCTTATTGTCAACTAAGAGTTGCTCAGGTGTCAAAATACCAGTGTTAAGATACAAATCTCTGATGTTACCAAAAAGAAATCCTGATTATCTAATGCTTTGCTCCAGATATGGCCAGAAGCACAAGGTGAAAGTTTCTTCCCATAATGTTTCTGACAGGTGACTTCCTGGATGGATCAGGGGAGCGCTTAAGCAAACTCCTTCTCAGATTTATGCCACTTCCAGGTACGTCTTCAACGCACACTCTTCTTCCTTGCTGTCAAGATTTACTGATCGGCA
>NW_010268915.1:90527-94281 GCF_000690775.1 Eurypyga helias
GGACGCACAGCCACAGAAGTGACCCATCACACCTATGGAAAGTAGCGTTTGTTCACAGACCACTGCTCTGTTCCTTCATCAGTCAGGATGTTCACAGACCACTGCTCTGTTCCTTCATCAGTCAGGACACGGCTACAGTAAACCGGTGACTTCATGGATGAACCACCAATAAGTAGAATTAAAATTGTGAGCACAGTAAAATGTTAAAGTGTGAATGCTGAATGCAGAAAAAAATAAAATTTAAATCAGAAGATGCTCATGACTCTCCACAGAGGCAGGAAAAAAAGTCTGTACATTATTTTTTCAAATAGCTATTTGGCTCAGATACATCTACCTTGTGATTTTTAAAATTCTCTCAATGAATGGTGCTGCTTTGCCACCTGCTTCACCAGGGTCTGTGCTTCCCTGCAAGCCCCAAGAGGAACACTGGCATGAGCTGCGAGACCTAACGTGCTCCCCATAGGCTCGCACACCACAACTACTGCAACTGAGCCTGCTTTCCTGCCCTGTGTAATGCTCTAAGAATCCCAGGCAGGAGCTGGAATCACCAGCAGAAGACAGGCAAGCCAGCACAGAGAGCACATTCAGAATTAGAGCTTCAGTTCAGACATGAGCGGCAACAATGGATCCCCAAGGAACACCCAAAACACTCCTTTGCAGCAGTGTAAGGACATCACAAGGTGACCAACTCTCTCAGTGTAGCCCCTTGACCTGCTGGAAGAATACCTCTGGCCCTGCAGCGAGAGGGACACCCGCGAGACCCCCCACCTTGGTGTCTGGCCTAAAGAGCCAGAGCTGCTTTAAATTACCTCACACTGAAGGCACATGCTTTATTTGCAGGAGAAGGCAGAAATGAGATTGTAAATTTTAAATTCTGGTCACAGTCTAAAGGATTGTCTTGTTGACTTTCACATTAACTAATGGTTTTACTAAAACTGATTTGAATCTTAAAGACTAATAATTCATTTCATTCTTCACTGACTACTGCTTTTTCATTAACAGGTGATACTTAAAATAGTACAAGGAGAATATCCAGAATTCCAATTAAAAATCTAAATTATAACAATTTTCTGCATGAATCAAAGACTTGCCATCTGAGAAATTGTAATTTCAAAGTGATAAATACACTTCAGTCACATTTCTGCAAGCCACCAGATACCGTGTTTCTCATGCAAAAGCTTCTTTTATTGCAGCAATTATTTAAAACTCTGCCTATGAATATTAAAAATGGCAGTATCAAAAATAAATTTTGACAACAGAACGCGGTATGTTACATGACTTAACAGCATCAATCACAGGATCTCAGTCAGCAGCTATCACAGTGAGGCTGCATTGCTATGAAATAAGATGGTTGGTTGGCAATGAAAAATTTATGTTGAAGCTAAAAAATAATACTACACATTTACTCCCATGATAAAGAAACAGTGCTGTAGCTCAGCAGTGTATTAAAAAGGGAGCCTATACTACAGGGTGAGCCAGGATGTGTTTAGGCTCTGTCTCCCTGTATGTGACTAGCTGTGTTCCACCACCAAAGCACAGTTTTCTTACCCTGTAAAGTAAGCAAAAAGCCCATTTAAACTCAAGTCACAACACCAACTCATCATGGGAAAGGACTGAAAACGCTAGCATTGTATCTTGACTCCTGTTTTAAAGCCCAACCTTTCTACAGCAGTTGTATAAATCAGCCTTACTGCAAATAAGAATAAATACCCACCTTCTGATACAACAGCATATTTTAACTTGTTTTGCACAGCTGCAAACAGCTGCAAGAGCAGCAGGGCTGGGTGAATCTGGGCCTGCTGCAACTGTACATGCTTCGGTGATTCACTGCATTGCACATTCAGGAGGCAAGAAGATGTGCTTTTGAAAACGTGTGGTTGGGGTTTTTTTTTAATCCCATAAAAATACCCCAGAAATCAACCATTTTTCCTCCTTTTTTTTTTTTTCCCCTTTTTTTTTTTTGGTAACCAGCTTAACCAGGGACTCAAGGCTAATGAGAAAGTCTAAATAAGATACAAGAAATCCCCCAGCAGCACATCCAGTCAGGCCAGGTGTAAAAGCAATAGGAAGAAGTATAAGGATACCACTACTGGCAAGTTATATGTTCTGGATTCCAATGAAAAATACCTTTTTTAAAAATTTATTGAGTTCCTGACTGTAGGGTTTTTTTTCCGCTGTAAATATTGTGTTAATCACCTTCATTCTCCAAGTATGACCATCATATGGAAAGAGATGGGTTAACAGTCAGTAACAGAACGTATTTTATGTATATATGTATGTAACTTAGGCAGCAAAAAACCACCCAATTTGAATTTGGTACTCAGTAGATGAAAATACAGTATGTGGACAAAGTATTGAGTACACTACAGACATCAGGTTAAAATGGGATTCAGTGCACCTCCACTCAGGCCAGCTTAGGAAATCTAATTTACCAAGAACAACATAATGGATGCACTGTAGTTCCTGTAACTGTCAGCATCAAAATCTTTGATATCTCTTGGCACTATCACATGAAAAAAGAAATCTTCAGGAACTTTGTTTAATTGTAGATGCACATTAGTCATGCTGTCACACTGTGCCTGGTATCGCACACAGCGTGCCTAGAGGTATGCATTTCAGTTGTTCGAGAAATACCATAACGAGCTAAGTGAAAACAACATTTGGGAGGCAACAATTATCATCCAGTGGGTCCCCTTAGTGAAACAAATGGCTCTAAGATTAAAAATAATTTAGTATATTCAGCCTTCCATAAGAGCTCAGGAATTCTGCACTGTGCCGATTCAACCTCCAAGACACGGGCAGCCAAACCACATTTGCCATGAGGATTTAGAAGAACAATCCTTGGTGATTTTACAGGAATTTTTCTCAAGCTACAGCAAAATTAGTCCTTGCTGGCCAATGGTTGTTTCAGGGAAATGTGGTCTCTTTAAACAAAGACTGATAAATGCTTGGGTAAGTTTTGCACCAATGCAAAGAATAACTCTGCTCTCTACTTACAAGATATAATACCAAAAAAATAAATAAGAGCAGCACACCATTTAGACAAATAACCTGCGGATAATTACCTTTCCCATAGAGTAAGAGGCAGAGGAGTAATCTGTGTTCAACAATCAATGACCTCTGGTAAATGACCTGCTGCTTGGATACCACCTAGCCCACAATTCAACTAAAAGGCTTGCTGCAGACAGGCCGTTTCTTAAAAAATAAAAATAATAATAAACATTATGTATTATTTAATTGAAGATGCAGTGGTGGTATTTTATTGCTAGATTTTTTTTTTTTTTAAACCTACCCCCTCATCTTTGGGATCCTAGTCCAGGATGGAGGAAGCCAGTAAAGAGACGGTAAAGATCAGCCCTACAGCAACAGTGAAGTTACAGTTCAAAACAAGCCAGTAACACTGAAGCTGTGAAACTACACATGGGCACCTACCACATGCTGTCACCGCTCCTCCTACACCCTCCTATCCCTGCCACTGAACGCACTGCACTGGCAATCTTCCAGACTCAATTTAGCATGGACAGTGCTACCTGGATTATCACCATAGAGGATCATGTTGAACTCTCTGGGCTAACGTGTATCTTATTTATACACATATAGATGTACAAAAAATATAAAATAATAAATCTGTATTAAAAGTATATATTTATAATTGCTTAGATAAACTGAAATAAAACAACCACTTCAACATCCAGGTGAGCCAAAGCATCACCAAGAAAGTTTTTATCTAAAAACATAGAATCACAGAATGGTT
>NW_010268916.1:0-316 GCF_000690775.1 Eurypyga helias
TTGCACACACACTCATCGCACACTCACACCGCACACGCTCATTGCACGAGCTCATTGCAAACTCACAGCACGTGCACTGCACACCTGCACTATGCACACTCACCGTGCACACTCACCATGCACACGCACTGCACCAGCACTGCACACACGCTCGCTGCACACTGTGCGCACTCACTGCGCACGCTCACCGTGCACGCACACTGCACAGACCCTCGCTGCACACTCACCGCTCACACACTGTGCACACTCACTTTGCACACTCACTGCACGCTCACCGTGCACGCTGCACACCCCCACTGCACACACACTGCGCACG
>NW_010268916.1:611-856 GCF_000690775.1 Eurypyga helias
TCACCCGGCGCACTGCACACCCCCACTGCACACTGCACACACTCATTGCACACTCACCGCCCCCAACGTCCCACGGGCAGCCCCACCCGTGGAGGGGGGGGGAGGCAGCTTGGGGACGCCCCCTCGGTCACCCCTGCCCACGGGGGGCGGGGCACTTGTGTCCCCAAGTGTGTCACTGCCTGTGCCACCACACGTGTCACCGCGTGTGTCACCGAATGTCCCCCCCCACGCGCCACGCGGTGGCC
>NW_010268917.1:0-38683 GCF_000690775.1 Eurypyga helias
AGGTGCTGAGAAGTGAGAGTCAGACACAGGGAGCTCAAGGGCCGTAGCCCGAGAAGCTATCACAGCAGATTCCAAGCGAGCCCTATAAGCACTAGCATGATCAGGAAATCTAAAGAAACCCCCAACTTGCTCACAAATGAGCCAGCACAAGAGTTAGCAAAGCAGCTGATGCAGGAGTCAGGGAGAGTGTTAGTAAGTGTATGGAGTAAACAAGCAAGAGAGTAAGAGGGAGAGTAATGGCTCCCCGACCCCCCCCCCCCCTACACTCTCGGCATTGGAATGAAATACTTCCTTGGTCAGTTTGGGTCAGGTGCCTGAACTATGTGTCCCTTGCACTGCCTGTAGCAAGACAGTGAGAGCTGGGGACGCAGCTGCAGGACCAGAAGTGGAGAAAGACCTTGAATTCAGTGCAGGCATTCCCCAGTGCCAGCTAGGACCTTATCAGTACTGCTCTCAGCATAAATCCAGGAACACAGCTTCATAGCAGCCACGGTAAAGAGAGTTAACTATTTTGTGACTAGACCCAGCACACAAATGTACAATATGTAAAGCTCGTGTATAAACTGGGAAATTTGAGACATTTAAGCAACTTCTTCACTTGTGAAGTGTAAGCAAGTTATTTTCTTACTCTGTAAAGCTAAGCCATTAAGTAGTTTTTCACCATTTGTCAGTGTCTTCACAAGTCATGAAACAACTGATTTCTCTATAAAGTTATACAGTATTATGAATACTATGTTTGCTGTTATGTAGAGGTCTCAGTTAAAGAGCTGTCCGTTATATCTGGACAGTGGATGCCCAATCCCAGGTTGTATTCCAGAAAATCTGACCAAGTTTGAGACAATATTTTATATATATATATAAGATGACTTTTTTTATATATATATATAGTAAAGAAAAAAAGAAAGTGAGTAGTTGAGGAGAATAAATAATTGATGGCTATAGATTCAATTCTGTAGATAATCACTGAATTGAGACTAGATCATCTATGTGTTGGGGTTGGGGGTTTTTTTGGGGGTTTTTTTTTGGTTTGGTTTTTTTTTAGTGTACACTGCTATGCAGCCCTCAGGGTGGAGCTGAGAAGTATATTTAGAACACATACACTAGAACACTCTAGCCTTGTTCTGAGATATTTTCCTATTGGTAAACAAATACACAAGGATAAGAGTATGAGACAAATATAATAAGATAGGCATGTTAAGAGTATGCAACTTGGATTCTGAGAAGCAACTCCCATCTTTCGGTTTCACTCAGTTTGGGAGCAATGGATTTCCCTTTTTTACAGAGAGGCTCTTCAGTTTTCAGATTGCTGTTAGTACTTCTTTTGAGAACAGCAAGACTGCTGGCCCAGCCAGGAATCTCCTTCTTGCATGAAATATGGGAGCTAGACAGACCCTAAATCTCTATCTTTCACTTTTTAAAAAATGGTGAGAACCACTAACATCACCATGTAATACCAATACCTTCACTTAGCAGTGCTCTGTCAGTAGTATACTACGCCCTGACACTCCTGGCATCACAGTCACATCAAGAGTTTCTCATCTGTTATGTAAACAAATCTCATCTTCTATGTAAAGTATTTGAATACTATTCCTTTTTTGTAGAAGGATAAAATGGTCATTCCAGAATGAGTTCTCAGGCAGGGAAAACAGGACTGGAGCAATTAGGTGGATAAAGGGTGTTCCAAACAATATACAAAGATGAGAAATTGAGGTTGGAATGAGAGTGTTTTTTTTATGGACAAAGAAGATGACCAAAGACCACTGATTGGAGGAATATATCAAAGAAGCAGTGGATAATTTGGCAGCAGAAAGCAGAATGATGATATCCAAAACACCAGTTGATCCTAGATTAATTTTGTAAGACAAGAATATATTTCATATTCATGAAGCAGGTGTATTATCAATGAAAAAGAAGACACCTCTAGTAAGCCACTTCCAGAAGTTACTTCCAGTGATGTAATATGTAAACTGAATTAATAGGTGACTGGCAAGTAGGAAAGTTTCATTTTGCATTCATACTTAGAAAACAGGTTAAGGATTTGAGTGTGTGAAGAATTTAATACTGTATGGAGTATATTCATTGGAGTGATAGGAAGCAAACAAAACAGGAGTGTTTTCAAACCAGAGTACAGAGAGCTTAATGATGCCATTTACTGCTAGTTTGTTTTGAGCAATAATTATATTTACAGTCAGTAAACTAATCAGTTACTAAAATAAAATAAAACAAAACAAAACAAAATAAAATAACATACAGATTAAAGTCCCCAAAGCTCTTTTGTAGTCCACAGAATTAAAAAAGAAAAGAGGAAGAAAATGACACCAAAAAGTTGTAATCAGTACAAACACCAAATAAAAATAATCTAAAATTTTCATAAATCATGTGCATGGCAGTGTAAGGTAGAGAAAGAGATCCAATCAGGGCCAAAGAGCAAAAGAACAGGGTTTGAAGATGAGACCTCCTTAGCTCTGTACTCCTGTCTCTTTTAGATTGATTCCTTACTTCAATCTCTGATACAGAACTGAAAATTCCTTTGAACAAAAAAAAAAAAGAAAAAAGACAAAAAAAAGAAGTTAAACATAACTCTGAATCTCATTATGTTTCTACAGGTGTATTATAATTAAAAGGAAAATTTTAAGCAGTTGATTATTTTTATTCTGGAAAAACTGTAAGCCAGTGATGACCAAGGATAATGTTGACATTTACATAAATACTTTGATCCTGTTTCTGTGCATGATAATAGGATCAGCCCTGGTATTTGTTGTAATCTAAAATAACTGATGCGCAAAGAGAACCTGTTAATGACAAGAGGTTTCCCTAGGCTCACCACTTAAAAATGTCAATTCCTTAGTAGAGTGTCAGTGGTAGGTAGTTAACAATGATGAATTTGGTTTTTTAGGAGCTATTTAAATTGCATTTGAATTATATAATGTATCTTAAAGAAGGTATTGCCATGCAGCGTCAGTTTAACAGACCAGCTGAAGGTGGCGGCACTTTCAGCAGCTGTAGATTTGCACATAGAGCAATTCATTCAATTTTCAAATTTACAACACAGTGCATAACATACCAGCTGAAACACCCCAAAATAAATCTCGACAATCTATGCTTAAACAGAATTTAATATTTTCATGCTAGTTTAAGCTTACCCTTCATAAACCTAATGGGAGGAATTGTGTTTGTGTAGACAGAAACTACTGTAAAAACATCTTATTCTTCTCTGAGAAAGAAGTTATCTAACAAAACCATATGGAGGACTTTTTCTTGAATTTCTGTAGTGTTTACTATTACCTTTACTCAAGTAATTCAAGTCTGCATTTGGAGATTGAATAATTGGCTCAACAAGTCTGAATGCTGCGTCCTGCTCTGGGACACAACAGCTTAATGCAACACAACAGGTGTGGGGAAGATTGAATGTAAAGCTGCCCAGTGGAAAAGGACCTGGAGGTTTTGGTTGACAGCTGGCTGAAAATGAGTCAGCAGTGTGCCCAGATGGCCAAGGTGGCCAGTGACATCCTGGCTCCTATCAGGAACACTTTGGCCATCAGCACTATGGAAGTGATTGTCCCCCTGTACTCTGCACTGGTGAGGCCGCACCTTGAGTAATGTGTTCAGTTTGAGTCCCTCACAACAAGAAAGACATTGAGGGGCTGGAGCGTGTCCAGAGAAGGACAACAGAGCTGGGGAAGGGTCTGGAGCACAAGTCCTTTGAGGAGCAGCTGACAGAGCTGGAGTTGTTCAGTCTGGAGAAGTGGAGGCTCAGGAGAGACCTTATTGCTCTCTACAACTACCTGAAAGGAGGTCGTACTGTGGTGGGTGTCAGTTGCTTCTCCTAAGTAACAAACAATAGGAGAAGAGGAAAAAACCTCAAGTTGTGCCAGGTGATGTTAGATTGGATAGTAGGAAGAATTTCTTCACCAAGTGTGCTGTAAAACATTCTAAGGCTGCCCAAGGAAGTAACATGGGGATGAGTAACCATCCCTGGGAGTATTTTGGAGGGATTTAGATGTGGTGTTTAGGGACATGGTATAATGGTGGACATAGCAGTGTTAGGTTAATGGTTGGTCTCGATGTTATTAAAAGTTTTTTCCAACCTAAATGATTCTGTGTTTCTAAGATTAAATTATGGATGTCTGGAGAGGTTTATTCCCCTACAGGCAAGGACTTATGAACTGATTTTCACAAAAACATATGGTATTTGATAATTAAATCAGAGCATATTTCTTTGTACACAGTTCTTAAGTTCATTATCATGTATTTTTAAAATATTTCTTCAACCATATAAAAATGAGAACAGCATGTTAATTTATGAGTGATTAAGTTATAAAAAGCCATATCCTTCTTTCACAGAATGGTTGCTTAACATCTTTCCTTTGTAGCCTCTTTTGCAAGCTGGTCATCAAATATTCACAAAGAAAAAATATAGATTAAAAAAAGAAATTAACACAAATTTAATTTGTGTTGAATGATGAGACCAAACTGAATTACAACATGTATAAATGTCTGAGATCTTATTACTCAGTTTCTTCACATGACCCTGTCTTTCTATGCAGCTTTTAATTTCTATGCAGCTTTTAATTAAGTGATGTTAGCAATCATTGCATTTGTTGGTGCACTTCAGATTAATCCATAAATTACTTTCTCTAAACTAGCTGTCTTTTTGTTTTTTGTTGTTGTTGTTGTTTGGTTGGTTTGTTTTTTTTCCCTGACTGATCTCCTAATAAGCTAGATACCTAGTCTTTTTATATATGTGTTCCTAAGTGTCATAGTTTAATGCCATCCAGCAATAAAATACCACAAAGCTACTCTCACACCTACCCCCCATCCCCCAGTGGAGGAGGACCATCAAGTTAAAAACAAGGAAAATTGAGATAAGATTTATTACTTATTGAATATAAATGAATAATATATAAATCAATATATCACAAAACTACTACTAATAAGTAATTAAAATAATAGACAATAAAACATATTATACAATTGCTCACCACCTGCCCACCAATCCACAACCACGTCCCAAGAAATGGGAGACAGAACCAGAGAGTATGAGACCCAGACCCCAAGAAGTATTGCAGCAGAATCCCTCAAGAATGGGTTAGCACAGGAGTTAGCAAAGCAGCTAACGCAGGAGTCAGGGAGTGTGTTAGCAACTCTATGAAAATAAAAAAGAAAGACAGTAAGAGAGAGAGTAATGGTTTCCAGACTCCTTCCTCGCCTATGCACCAAGCATGATGTACTATGGAATGACATACTCCCTTGGTCAGTTTGGGTCAGGTGTCAGAACTGTGTGTCCCCTACACTGCCTGTAGTGAGACAGTGAGAGCTGGGAATGCAGCTGCAGGATCAGAAGCAGAGAAAAACCTTGAATTTGGTGCAGGCATTCCCCTGCGCTAGCTGAGACCTTATCAGTAATTTTCTTAAGGTAAATCCAGGAACAGCTTCCTAGAAGCCACAGTAAAGAGAGTTAACTCTTTCCTGACTGAAACCAGCACAGGTTCCCAACATAAGAAGGACCTGTTGGAATGAATCCAGAGAAGAGCTATGAAGATGATCAGAGGGCTGGAGCACCTCTCTGCCTATTGCACAGATGTGATTGAGGAAAATATCATTCACTCGAAGTATTTCTCCAAATAAAGAAATTAATTGCTTAATCTTAGAGATGTGGCAAAGAAGGTGGAGCTTCTGGTAATCAGGGGTGGAGTCTAGAAAGAGAGAAAAAATAAGAGGGGAAATAATTCCTTTTTCAAAACTTATTTTCTGGAATGTTTAATTTTAAAAACACAGCGTGTCAATTGGCATTATACGCTATATATAATTTATATTTTAGTTTCTTATTGATGGTTAATTCTACAATAATTTATAGAAGAAGACTAATTATGTTACTGGGAATTGGGAAAAAACCTTTCTTAGACTTAATTTTTAATGCTTAAAAAAATAAATATTTCATATTCTTTGTTTTAGTATACCTATTATCTTTTAATGAGAGTATAGTTTGATGAGATTTACAGTGGTTTACAGAGATAAATAATACTTCTCATTAACTCTAGAAACATAATTATGCAGTGTGAGTCATCTATGCCCATGATATTGGAAGGTGTCAATATTTTTTCTAAAGTTTTATTTACTGTGTTTTTTAAATGTTTGTTATAGATCATATTATCCAGGCAAAATATAACTAGAGCCAAAATGACTAGTCTTTAAGGAATTTTCTTGATCCTCTACTCAGTAGTATTCCAACCGTATAAAAAATACACCAACCTGAAGGCTGATGTAAGTTACATTAAATGTCACAAGTACAAAGGGGCTTCTTCAACAATTGGACATCTTGAAAATACAGGGAAAGTCTAGTCACTCCCTCTGTATCACTTGTAGGGCTATGTAAATCCATGTTACCACAAAAATTACCTCTCTACTGCTGACTTTTTGGTAGTCAGATGTAATAGCATTAATATAATTTTATATTGTGTGCAATAAGGTTTCCAATGATTATTTTAGTAAAAAGTCCATCTGTATAAATATGATGAATATGAAGTTTTACAGTAGACAATACACCTATTCACCCAGGAAATTAGTGATGCTTTTAATGCTATTTACTCTGACTGTAAGTGTACTTCTCCTGTTAGCAAACTCAAATACTACTTACAAACTCAAATCCTCTACTCACAGAGGATTATAACCAAAATAAATAATTACCTGAATGGTATTAGAAATCCCATGACTGTGGTCCTGTGCTTCCTGCCATTCTTAGAAAGTTGAATTGTTCCTGAAAGTGTGAGATCTGTTAGCCATAAATTTTATATAACTCTATTTAGGCATGTGATATAATGAGATGTTTAAGGTTTCTTGTTATGCAGTACTTAATAAATATAATAAGTAAGTATAAGTTTATATAAGTATAAACATACATAAATATAAGAGCAAGGAAACAAAAATGATAATACTAATATAATATAAAATACGTTAGAGAGATTTTCTCTCTGATAATTTCCCTGAGTTTATAATGTGGTTCTAAGAATTATCTCTTAATTATATACTAATCTTGTGTTTAGACTCTGGTAATTAACAATATATAATCTTAGTTATGATGCAATTTAGCTATTTGCATCTTTCTATTTTTATTTCTTTTCCTTCTCTTTGTTAATCAGTTAACTGGTGGACTATTTCTCTAGAATATGCAACACAATTTCTAGAGAAGAGTATATAAATACATCAAATTTCAAGGGGGAAATCACAGATCATAAATCATAGGAACTCTGCAGTCGAGAAAAGACCACATAATTCAAAGGTTGTATTCTTTGTTCTTTACAGAGAGAAGTATCTCTGTTCTGAAAAACTCTTAAGAACACGATTGACTAAGGCACTTCTTAAAAATAACAATGTGCTTACATACTGCCATGTATAAAATTTGTTTAAATATGCATTTGTAAGTGTTTTCCAGATTCAGGGCTTTAGGGTTATTGCTTTTTGTAACCTTACACCTACACAGACTGAGGTAATGTAAATTGCTGTTAGAGGCTACTATCTCAGAAAATTTCCCATATATTTTCAATGAAAGAGACAACTGAAAGAAAAATAATCTTGTGACACTGACATGATGGTTGCTGAAGCTCTTAGTATGTACAGGATTTTGGTATTTTACTGGGTTGTCATGTAACTACTACCTTTGATTTTAAAATAGGAAGAAAACATTTGTAATAGTGCCGTAAAACTGTGTGTTATGTGTAAAATACTGTATCAACCATCACAATAACATTTTAATGATAACCTCTTTAGAATGGGGGGACACTTTTCATAATCAGTACTTTAAATGATTGTATTTCTGATAATTACATTTTTATGCATAGAAGTATTACAGTGGTAAGGCTTATTCACTTAGTACTTTTATTTTTTCTTTATCAGATGTGAATCAAAGGACTGGACAAAGGTTCTGTCTTCACAAAAGATATTTGTGGTTTTCTTTTTGATTTTCCTTTCATTATCAGTTTTTATGTGGGCTATGATTTCTCTACTAGTCTCTCCTTTCAAGTCTGTAACATTCAGGTAGTATAACAAATAGTGGATGTTTATACTCCATTTTGCTTTTTATTTTCCTTCCAGGTGTTGCATTAAATAATGGCCAATGGCATTCTGTATCCTTCTCTGCCAAAAGGAATCGTATCGGTGTAATAGTGGACAATGATGCAACCTCGTCTGCTCATGCCTTCATGCCACTGCAGATTTATTCAGGAGATGCTTTCTACTTTGGAGGTGAAGTATGTTGTTTACTTATGCTGGCAATATCCCACAGTTCAACATCAATTTTTCCTGACATATCTAATCAAACCACAAGAATTATTTGGCTTGCCTCAAGTCTTCTTTGACTAGCCTGGATATGTCTCAAAGGACTTGGTTTTCAGCTTCCGCTAAAAGGGATATTTGTGAGTTTGTGTTTCCTTACAATTTTATAATGCTGGATAGAATAAATGATGACCCTAAATACTTATCACTTTTTAGAATATTGTTATCCGATATCATGTTCTAATAATCGAATATAGTCTAGCTGATAATCAGAATGATACAAAAAGGTCAGTCTTATTGCACACTTTTGTGTTGCTAAAGGTATTATCTGTGAAAATATTCTACTGGGGTGACTTCAGATTTTCCACTTAAGTGAATGCTTACTTATTTGTGCAAATATGGTCATTACATGATACACTTTTTTTTTTTTTCAACAAGAGTAACACACTTTTTTTATGCTTGGAGAATATAACTTGTGTCTAAAACCTGTATTTAGTTGTCTTAATTTCTCTAGGAATATTGAGGATTATCTGTCACCAAGTTATTTTTACTAATCACATATATTGTCACGGATAGACTTGAGCATGTTGTTATGGTTAAATCAATTGGGAATGGACTACATAATAGCAATGTTAAAGAGTGAATGCATTATTCAACACTACCATAATGCTTTACCTCTTAGTATTTTAGGAAATCATGACTAAACTAATTTTTAACTGTTTTCAAATTTATGAAAACAAATTAAAAATCTATACAACAACCTAATTGAGTACAGAGAAAGTCATTGTCCACAGATAAGTTCTGTTGAAACAATAGGTTGCAAATAAATTTCATACTCACAAGCAGACGGTGAATACAGGAACTGCTGCATGATCATCCATGTGACTTTTCACATCTGGCATCTATCCTTCTCTACTAAAGATGCCCCTTGAGCTGGCAGATAATCAGGGAAAGATACAGAATATTGGCATTTAATAGCCAGATTTTTTTTTTTTTTAATTTTTTTTTTTTTGTCCTTTCTATGCTGCTTCAGGTTCCTGCATCTCTGATTAAGTGATTTGCACCATTGTGATGTTGATGGCACAGTTGAACACATCAGGAGGGGTGTGTGCAGTTGCAAAAAGCAGCATATTAAATTAAATTGTAGAAGGACATTTCTATTTATATTTTTGGGGATGGAGGGAGCAAATTAATTCCAAACACATTAAAAGTATTAACTGTGTATCCACCCCTCAGCTTCTCTGATTTCATCACTTTAGCTGAAATCAGCAGTTTGTGCATGTTGTACATATTTTGGGAAAGCTAGTAGAAGGTTTCTGAGTTTAGTAAATTGTTTATTGGAATTCCATGTCATATACCACTGTCAAAATGCAGACAATGTATTTTGACTTTCGTTCTAACTTTATGTGAGTATTTACTAAGTTGTATATGCTGGTTGTTTAAACATGAGTATCACACTTCCAGAAAGGATGTCCTGTGGACAGGACGGTTAGTTTGCTTGTCTTAATGAATACAAAGTATGCAAGAAATAAGTATGCTTACTTGGGAAACCATGTAATAAACATGAAAATATTTCAGTGCTTGTGTCAGCAAAACTTCCAGTCATGCTGTCATCAAGGATATACTACATCTCCTTGTTCTTGGAATAACTTATTATAAGGACAAAAAGATGTTATTTAATATTGCAAAAAGCACATAATGTAAATTGCATTATGAAAGGATTTCTTCCTATCTTTAATATCTGGACCACAATTCTAAGGAATCTTAATTTCGTTAATACTAGTGATGTTGCCTTTTCTTTAACATAACTAGAAGACAACTTTTACAAGATAGACACCAAGAAAAAAAAAATAAGAAACTATTTTGTAGGATAGCTAAGTTGAAAAGATTTTTTTTTTCTGTATTCTGTGGCTTTTATTTTTAATACCTCATGAGGAATTATCTCATTCTCAAATGTGCTTCAGAGTTTTCAGCAGAAATGAGAGAATTTGTTTTAACATTTTATTATAGAATGCTGTAAAGGACCTACAATTCATTTGTCTAGCTGTGTGTGGTGCTGAAAACTGACTGTGTTCCTATTTAGATTTTTGCAAGTCCATGGATTTGTTGTTCTTCAAACAATATATCAAGCAGATAATAAATATTTTCCTTTTAGAAAGATCTTAACAGTTTTGAACAGTTTGGTTCCTCTCCAAAGCAATACACACTGAGAATTTACTTACTTATTTCATTTCAATTTTAGCTAATTTTCTATTGTATATTTCTTGTGCTTGGGATTGCCCTGACCCATGTGCAGGACCTTGCACTTGGCCTTTTTCAACTTCATGAGGTTAGCACAGGCCTACCTCTCCAGCCTGAGAAGGTGAAGTGCCTTAAAAGTCACTGCTTCCTAACATCATGAAACAAGAAGTTCTTTGAATGCTGCGAACCAGAATACAGTATTGTTTGACTAAGATCAAAAACAGCTTTTGTGCACCAGTCCAAAAGCAATGTTGCCCTTTGCAAGAAAGCCCAAGAAAAAAACGTTTTGCCATAGTTTGTCAGCTCATGTTGGAAAAAAATATTCAATGAACATGGTTTAAATTAAATCAGGATAAAATCAATTTATGAATGAATCAGTAATATTTAATTAATTGTCATTCAGTGAGGAAGGCATTTCAGGATGAGTATCACAATAGAGAAACCACTATATTATATACTTACAGAATGTTATTCATAGGTCGGGTAGGAAATCCAGATGTTTTCTTGTCCAACCCTTTGTTCTAAACAAGTCTAATTATATCAGGATGTAGAGAGCTGTGACCACTCAAATCTTGAACAGCTCCAAGGATGGAAACCTCATAACCACGCTGGGCAAACTGTTCTCATATTGACAATCCTCATGGTAAAAGCAATTGCTGCTAATGCCTGGTCAGATTTTGCCATTATTTACGTTTGTCCTTTTCCTCTTGTTCCTTCACTGTGCAGTTCTGGAATCAAGTCTGGCACCATCTTCTCCATATTCTTATCACATAGCTTTCTCCTCTCTTTTTAAGACTGAACAGACCTAGCCACCTCAGCCTCTTCCTATACATCCTGTGCATTCAAATCCCTGACCATTTTGGAGGCCTCTGCTGATCTCCCTCCAGGAGGTCAATGTCTTTCCCATACTGAGGGGTCCAGAACTACAGCACTGCAGATGCCACCTAGAGGGAAGAACCACTTCCCCAGGTGTGCTGGTTGTGTTCATGATAATATAGATTAGAATTCCACTGGCCTTCTGTGCTTCAAGGACACGTTCCTGGCTCATGGTCCATCTGTTTTCCACCAGGACCCCAAACCTTTCTCTATGGATCTAGGCACTTAAGTCCATCTTGGATAGCTGCATGGACATGTTCCATCTCAGATTAAAAACCTCAAACTTGTTCTTACTGAAGTTCATGGAATTCCTGACAGCTTATTTCTCCAGCCTGCCCAGGTCCCACTGAGGTACAGCCCTGTCCTCCAACATTTGACCCTGGTCCCTAATTTGGTATCAGCCACAGGCTTGCTGAAAGTACACTCTGTTCCATCATCCAGGTTATTAATGAAGATGTTAAACAGCATACTGAGCACTGATCTCAGTACTGATCTCTGAAGAACCTTCTGTTCACCGATTATGTGCTGAACTCTACTTCATATATTATGTGCTTACCTCACCTATGTCTCATCAATCTGGTGACATGGAGACTATAAAAAACTGTTAGGGGCTTTGCTCAAGTCAAGGTATGCAAGGCTCACTGCTCTCCCTTTGTCCACAGTGTCCGTCACCTTAGCAAAGAAGACAAAAGATTGGTCAGGCATGATTTAGTTTTGAAGCTAAAGTTACCCAGTTATCTTCTTGTCCTTCACATGTTTAGAAATGGCTTCTAAAAGGATTTTCTCCATGAACTTGACAGGGACTGTGGTAAGGCTGACTGACCTCTAGTTTTCCATGTCTTCCTTCTTGCCTTTCTTGAAGGTGGTGTAGCATCTGCCTTTTCCAGTCATCAAGAAACTCATCAAATTGCCAAGACCTTTTGAGTATTAAAATGATAGTGGCTTCACAGTGGCAATGTAAATTGTTACACTGTAACAGCCTCAGGTGCTTTTTGGACTCCTTCTTCCTTTATTGTGGGTATTCTTTATATTCTTCATACTCTGCTAGGACATGGGAAGCTTAAGGATTAGTTTTACCAGTAAAGACTGAAGAAAAAAGACCTTGCTCAAATCAGTTCTTCCCAAGACCTTTGTCACTAGGTCTTGTCATGAAGTAATGCACCCATAGTCTTCTTAGCCTTTCTTTTTCTACTATTGTACCTGTAGAAACATTTTTGTTGAACTTCACCTCTCTTGATAGTGTAACTCCACTTGAGGTTTGTATTTCCTAACTTCATTCCTAGATATAGAGGTATTGTGTTTGCATTGCCCTCCAAGTTTCATATCCCTGCTTCCATTTACTGTGTAGTTTTTATGTTTGCACTCCCTCAAGAGCTCCATGTTTATATTTGTAGGCCTTCTGCCATACTTACTTAACTATTTTGATATTGTTATGGACTTTCCTTATTCTGCAAAGAGTTTTTTGTTGCCAAATGTATGGCCCTTTGCTCTCCAAGGCAATTTCCAATGGGATCCTCAAAACAGGTCCTGAACAGACCAACATTGGCTAGTCTGAAGTTCAGTATTGTAATTCTTTTTTTTTTTTCCTTGCTCTCTTCTCTGTGAATCATAAACTCCAAAGCCTCATGTTTGCTGTCTTTGACCTTCACATTTTCAACCATTTCTTCTTTGTATGAGTAGCAGAGCCAACAGAGAATACCATCTAATCAAATCATTGATGACGTGCATCAGGAAATTGTCGTCAGTACTTTCCAGAATCTAGACAGCATGATAAATTAAAATCACTGTAGTTAGTAACTATTTTTTTCCTTATTTGACTTAAGTTGTGACTTTAAACTTGTCCAAACTCTCTGTACCTTGCATTGTAACATAATATTATGTTACAATGTAACGTAATAAACTGTCAGTCAGTCTATTCACATCTTTATTCCGTTCATTACTTTGGAACTGGTACTTGGTTTATCATTTACACAAATTTTTAGTGATGCTTTTGCATGTGCTTTAAAAACCATAAGACTGCACAGAAGTATTTCTTTACAATTGTACCACCATGCCTGATCAGTACAGCTTCTGGTTAAAATCTTGTACCCACAATGCATATAACACCTGGAGATTATTAAAATTCACTCTACTTTTGGAATACATAATTTTTTTTATAAAATATTTTTTTTTCAGCTCTGGGTTTTATGCTTCTTTCAGGCTGCCCTAGCAGTGGGAACATTTCTGAATGTGATACGTCATTTGGTGGCTTTCAAGGATGCATGCGGCTCATTTCCATTGGTAACAAAGCAGTGGATATGATCTCAGTACAACAAAATGTTTTTGGCAATTTCAGTGACCTCCAGATAGATTTATGTGGCATTATAGACAGGTAAGAAAATACTAGTTACTCATTCATTTATTTATTTGAACATTTTATTTCCAGTACTGACTGGATGACAAAGAGCACTTACAAAATGGCATGTTGCTTCTTTTCTAAGAATTGAAAAGCCTAGAATAAATGCAGTATATGTAGCAAAGAAATTAGATTAACATGCACTGCAAATAAAATTAGAGCAACTAGGGTTAAAATTATTTGATGTTTCCAACAGATTTTAAATATCTTACTTTCTTTTTAAGTAAAGCTACAGACACAAACCCCCTCCTGTGAGATGTAGTCCCATTCACTCTTTGAAATGCTATGTTCTTTACCAGTTACTGCTGCATCCTATGTTCCACCCATCCAGAAACACAGTAGATAGCATTCATCACAGTGAGTGAACAATCTTTTTTATGCTATGGTCAGAACTGATCTCAGAACTTGAAATAGATGGTATTAGCATCGATCTAAAAGAAAGAGCCTTGTTGAAGTGGCTCCCTCTGCAGGGAGTAAAAACTGTATACCTTCCCTGAAATAGATCAAAATGCTTGGTGGAAAGACATTGCTGGAGTGTGGAGTGTGGAGAAGGCAGAAGATAGTCAAAAAGTGTGTTGCAAAATGTCAGAGGCTGCTGAGAAGAGAGGGAGCAGACACACAAAGGGGAAATGGAAAGAGAAGTTTCTGCTGTAGACTCAGGACAATACATCTCCACAAAGTCTGCTGTACTCCAGAAATGGTTACCTTGGATGAAGATAAGTGACACAAGAGGCAGGGAAAAGATGTGCTTGTAAACACATCTTCCCTCACCCCTAAATTTTCAGTCCTCAAAAGTTGCATTTTGATGTAAAAATTCTGGTCTTTGAATTATAGGACTAGTAAAAATTGGTCTGTTTGGGAAAAACAGTGTAGGCAGAGATCTTCCTCAAGACCATAGCCAATTAGGTTCAGTCACAGAGACATATTTCTTTCACAGAGAAAACACAGGGTATGTCTATCCAAGTTATTATTTTGAAGAAAGTCACAATTCCTCATAGGTTGAAGACAAAAATAATACTAGTTTTGCTTAACTGTTCATAAAATTTTATGGAGCCTCCAAAAGCAGGCTAAAAAATCTTCCTGCAATGTGATAATGTCAATTAGGTTGTATTGTATATTCTCACCGATCTTTCAGTATCTAACATGTTTTAAGAATATATACAGTTACATAGCTATCATTCTTTGAGCTAATTTATCCTCTACTGAGTTAATACTGACTTTGCAATAGGCAGGAAGTGTGATGGATAGATGACAAAACAGTTTGCCCCCAGTTAAAACTCTACTTTGTAACTTGTTAGGCATTTGTCTTTGGGATGCAGCAGACATTTACATTTCTTTTTACCTGTCTCACACCCTACTGTTTCCCACTCATTTTCTTACTTTTCAAACTTCTTTCACTGTCTCCTTCCTCTCCTTTCTTACAGACCTCATGACACTTCATTCCATCTTTTATAGCACTGTATCACTGCTGTTTTATTCAGCTCTGGAACTGAACTTTAATCCACTTCCTGCTTTCTTTTTTTTGCTTCTAGTAAAAAGGCTGAATCAGGAATAGAATCAGGTCAGAAGGATTTAATGTGCATATTCTTTAGTCAAACACATTAATGGAGATCTAGGCAAGACTATGAGTGGAAAACATTACCAAATTGGCTCATAATATAATTGATAACAACTTCTGTCTCGGGTTTACCATGGATTTTTCAATGGACAGTGTAACTGGGGACATCTCAAGATGCTTCTCTTAGAGCTTCAGTTTAGGAACCATCTTTTTGTGACATGTTTTACCTAATTTTTTTAAGGAAGATGTTGCACTATTACGTGTAGTGATTCCAGTTCTTTTCAGTTTTTTAATGGCCATGCTATTTAAGTATGAACACATGGGTTTTTAAAAATAAGTTTGTGTGTATAAATATATATAGTCATTCTGTGAATCTCAGTATATAGAAATCCAGCTTTATTTGCAGTATTCCAAATGTCATAACATTTATGCATATACAATCCCGGTTCAGTTTATGCAGAACTGCAGCTTACCTTTTTGATTATTTTTGTTGCTTTTATGAACTGCATCAAGGGGCTGATTTTTTTATTTTATCTTGCATAGGAAGATGGCTACTATCCTTATTTTATTTCAATATCACTGCCACATTTGGTTTCTTCTCTCTTTTTTTTTTTTTTTCCCCAATATGGGCTTGTGTAAGCTGATTGAACATCTCAACCACAGTCTTTTTCAAAGTGCTTTTATTACTTTTGGAAATTGTATTAACTCTTTATTTTGAGTTTCGATTATTGTCCTATTTCATAAAAACCATGTGTGGCTTCCCATAATTGGTGATGCCAAAGGGAAAAAAAAATCTTTATGGAATGTTTTTGTTTGGTGGGTTTTGTTTTTGCTAATTTGCTTAATTCATGTCTTCTTACATCTTGACAATTACACCTTTCTTGCACTAGCTATTTCAGGTTTAATTTTCAGCTCTCAGCGTACTTAGAATATGACTTTCTAGAATACCAAAATAGAAATATAATCTACCCAATTTCTTCATTTTTATTACACTCATAATGTTTTATTTTGAAATAGACTTTTTAAAAAATCCTTCGTGGTCTTGTGCTAGATTTCTCCAGAGACTGTTTATTCCAGTTTCCTCACACACTCTCATTCCATTTGATATATGCAGCTCATCATCTGGAACAAACTTTGGGTTTCTATCAAACTAATTCTGCATCTCACCATAAATTCCAGTTGATAAGATACATTCTTCTTTACCATCATTAGAATTGCTGACATGTATTAAACAATTTCTAACAGGTAGCTTGTATCATCTTGTGCACCATGTTGTTGAGAGGACATATTTTCTTCCTACAATGATTTCTACATGTCTTTGGGTACCCTAAGCTAAAGTAATCAGCATTTTTGCCACGGTGCTCCTGATGGTAAAAATCTCTCTTATAGCTATGGGCAAATAAACCACGTCTTTGTCTTGGAGTCTTTATGGGAGTCTTTGCATGTACAATCCTAAATAGTGAAATGTGACTCAAATTGTGGAGTTATGAATGGCTTTGGGAGAAGAAACAATGGACTACTGTGAGATTTTTACACATTTAAAGTACATGAACATGTATAAAAATTGCTGTTTGCATAGTGATCTGAATTTGTATGCAATAGTAAGAAAACTGAAAAGAATTCTATTAAATCCATTCTTTATCTCATATATAAACACTTTTAACACATATAGAGTATTCTTTATCAGGTTTGCAGACCTTATTGACAGATAGTTGGTTAATCATTCTTTTATTCATTAGGTTACAATTTATTAACCTGTTCTTTTTAAAGAAAAACCCTACCATTTTCTTATTTTCTACTTTCTCAGTACCATAAACTTCCCAATTCCTCCAACTTATGCTTAAATTATTATGACTCTTTCCAGACATTACTCTTGCCATACTCCTTCATTTAGTCTTTTCATTGTATAATATCTTTATACTGTTCCATTGCTAATATACCCCTTGGGCATGCAAATAATTCTCTTCATATATTTCACCTTAATGTCATTTTTCTCAGCTGCTTTATCAATATATATTGGTTTGATAACTATTAATTATACACAAACCATTGACAAAATAACTTTAAAGGACACAGTGTCATTCTAAATGCCTTACAAATTTAGCACATTTAGTCTCTGAGGAGAGAGTGTCAGATGAATCTGTCATAATTACATCAAGCCCTACATAGAAACATGCCTACCAGGACTTACTACTTTTGGTGTCTTGGCAGCAATGTGTTTTAAAAAAAATTAAAGTAACAGTATTTAGTTAGTAGGTTTTTTTTACAAAATATCTTTTAGCCATATTTTGGAACGATGTTAATCAGATAGTACACAGAAAAGCCATTTAGCAGATAACTGTCATATGAAGTTCTTATTTTTTCCTTCTTTTTGTCAAGAGCATATTATTTTGGTTTAACCCCAGTTGGCAACTAAGCACCACACAGCTGCTCACTCACTTTCCCCTGGTGGGGTGGAGAGAGAGAATCAGAAGAGTAAAAGTCAGAGAACTCATGTGTTGAGATAAAGACAGTTTAACAGGCAAAGAAAAAGCCTCAAGTGGAAGCGAAGCAAAACAAAGAATTCATTCTTCCCCTTCCACTGGCAGGCAGGTTTTCAGCCATCTCCAGGAAAGCAGGCCTGCATCATACATGATGGTTGCCTGATAAGACAAATACTACAACTCTGAATATTTTCCTCTTTCCCCAAGCTTTATATGCTGAGCATGACATCGTATTGCATGGAATATCCTTTTGGTCATCTGGGGGCAGCTGTCCCAGGTGTGTCCCCTCCCAGCTTCTTGTGCACCCCCAGCCTCCTTGCTGGTGGGGTGGTGTAAGCAGCAGAAAGGCCTTGTCTCTGTATAAGTACTGCCCAGCAATAATGAAAACATCCCTGTATTGTCAACAGTCTTTTCAGCACAGATCCAAAACACAACTGTGGAAAAAAATCAGGTCTATCCCAGCCCAAACCAGCACACATATTCATATTCTGGATCAATGTTCTCCTTTGAATAATAGCTTATGGTTATTATTAGCCTGCTGCCTTGGTTTTAAAACATATGATTTTCAGGTATCATCCACTTAAAAGCATATTTTCAGGTAATACATGGTAACTGCTTAATTAGCTGTTTTTCTTCTGGTTTGAGCAGACAATTATGAATCATAAAATTACCTTTTACAGATGAAGTATTAGAAGTACCTTTTCTAATATTGGAATTATTTTTGTTGGAAGATTAGTTTCCTCAGGGAAAGCACTGTTCTAAATCTTGCTTTGGGGTAGGTTCACAACATGTAATATAATTATAGCTTCACTTTGATGTAGCTACTGGCTACTTTGTATTGCACATTCTGAAACGGAGGGAAGATGTAAAATTTAATATTAAAAGATTTAAATTATACTCTAAATTGTTTTCACTTCTGTTAAGGTTAGTTCAAGCATCATCAATTTCATCTAAGCTTTTCATCTCGTGAACACTATTAGAAAGATTAATTACTGTGGAGAGGGAGTAATATGAGTAAAGACCATCCAAATCACTTGCAATTTTGGGATAATGATATCTTTATCAAAATGGAGTAAGGCAAGAAAAACTATGACAGAAATACATGCAAGCAGAACACCCATCAGAGGATGCACTGGAGGTTCTGAACGGCAGTTATGTTATATGGGATGTATAATAACTGATGACTAATTTTACACTTGTAAAATTAAGCATTTATCAGAAGAAATCTTACTATGCACATTTATACAATTCCTTCAAATAAAGTATTTAATATCAAAAAAATTTTAAACTCGGTGCCTAAAGTTAATTTTTATGTTCCAAACCAAAGCTCATTGAGACATATATGTTCTAGAGACTTGTCTTAGAAATATGTTCTGTGAGATAACAGATACATACAAGATCAGCTCTTTCAGTGGCAAAACTCAGTTACTTCTTTTAAAAGACCTATTTAATTTTCTTTACCTACATTTTATATTAATTCTTCTTTTTTTCTTTTTTTCTTTTCTTCTTTGAAAACATCTGCTTATCCTTGTTTATAAACATGAAAGCAGGATAAAATTCTTTGAGGGTCAGGAGGAATGAATGTACCAGAGACCTGAATTATTCATAGGACAGATGTGTAAAGTGTTGGACAGTTTACAGTCCTAATTTAATATCCTCCTAAGATTTCTTGAATGAATTAAAAGCTATTTTAAGATCCTGTGACTACTAATACGCTTGCCTTTTTTTTTTTTTTCTGTGATTAATGTCAACAATAAAGCCTTATTATATATTCTGAGCTGTATCACATACATGTATGTATACAAAAACACTCACTGTAATTAGAATGTTAACTAATTTCTAAGGTGAAAATAGTTGCTTAAATAGTGCCACTTTATTTCAATATATTTTCAGTTGTATTTATAAAAAATATATTTTCATTTTTTTATCTCATGCAATATTTTATATTAAGTTATAGTGCTACAATCTTAACTATTAAGCAGTTACAGACAAATTTTCTTTTGAGTGAACCATTGTAAATCCATAAGAAAGTCACAAAAAATTCTTCAGGTTTCTACGTATATCACTAAAATGAAAACTGGCTTTGTTGGTAGTCACCACTTGTGAAACTGACATTCCGCGTATTTTACTCTTTCTAGAATAGGATGTAAGCACGATTTTGGAATAATAACTAGTTCTCAGCTATTATAGTCAGCTTTATTTATGTGATTGTTTGAAATTTTCTATTATTTTTTAGAAAAATAGGAAGAAATATGTTGTGATGTGGCTTTATTGTGACACATCTTGTTGAAGAAATCTTACAGTTATAAAATATTCCAGTGGATTATCAATATATACATCTTTCATTGGTTTATCAATCTGTATGGATTCCTTCATGTTATTTTACTTCTTTTCAATGATTCTGCATCCCTTGGTAAATGCCATGTAAATGAACAGAAAAGAGAGTGAAAATAGTTCTTGGTTTTCATTTCAGGTGTTTGCCTAATTACTGTGAACATGGTGGTGAATGCTCACAGTCGTGGAACAGTTTCTACTGCAACTGTGCTAATACTGGTTACAAAGGAGCTACTTGTCATTATCGTAAGTCTAAGCATTGGTTTTGTGACTCTGCTTTTATTTCTGATTTCATGATGTTTTTCACCACAAAAATCCACATTTGTATTGATCATTCATATTAGAAGATTTTTCAGTCATGTAAATATTTGTAAGTCTCTTCAAGGAAAGGCCCTGAGAACTCAAAATATGTAGCTGCAAAAACTTGCTGAATGTTACAATGTTTATCTGTTTCTGTTTCACATTTTGTATAATTTACATGAGTCAGTAATATCCTCATCCATCTATAAAATTCCACTTTATGAATTAAAAAAAAAATTGTAGGTTTGTATAATTAATTCATCACAAAAACTAGTATTCATATTATGTGAGACAATGGGATTACATTCATGTGCAAAGTTAATCACATGTTAAGCCCTAAACACATGTTTATATAATTTACTGAATCAAGGAGTAGATTACAAGTAATTTGAAAAATCATATGTTGTTACAACTGATGATTTCTGTGTGTACAGATGGACCCCATGTTTTCTAATTATTAGAATCCCATGATAAATGTAATAATATGATGAGTTAATGAATTCTTCTTATTCATTGACAAAAATGTATAAACCTATCTTGATTTTTGTTTATGGTTAATAAAATGCTGTATCTATGGATATAAAATGGAAGTACTTGATTGTAGTGATTTTAATAATGATTTAAAATCAAGAACATAGGATATTTTTTTGCCTATGGTATCACACTTCCG
This sequence comes from Eurypyga helias, assembly GCF_000690775.1. Taxonomy (NCBI): domain Eukaryota; kingdom Metazoa; phylum Chordata; class Aves; order Eurypygiformes; family Eurypygidae; genus Eurypyga; species Eurypyga helias. The sequence continues at coordinate 21,129 of NW_010268917.1, forward strand.
TGAAATTTCAAAAGAACAAAATGCACTTTGAATAGTCAAATAAACATCCTTTCTGTAATAAACCTAGAAATAAGGTACTACTCTTAAAATATTAGTATACAAATGACCTTGTTCCTAAACCAATTAATGAATAATTGAATATCATTTGTCATATTTAAATTTAACTATTTACTGTAAGGAACCATGAAACTCCATTTGAAAATTACAAAAATTGTTCATTCTGAATATTTAATAAAGTAAGCAATCTGAATCAAATATTTAGCTTTTTGATAGGTGGTACCATATAATATCAGTAACAATCAGGTAAAAAATACAGAGATTATGGTCTTCCAAAAACTAATTTTTTTAAAAAGCAGTAAATTTTTTGGATTAATGTAATTTATATGTTCTTTTTTTTTCTTTTATATTTAATAAACTGAATTTATATAGATCAAAATATTCTAAACTGTTAATAGTTATTATTAACTTATGGTTTTATTTGTGTAGCACTCAACTGTTCTTTCTTTTTTTTTTTTTCTGAATTTTATTGCTCTTTCTTTCTGGCAGAGTGTTTTCAAGTTTTGTTAACAACTGATATAGCACACATTACAATTTTGAAAAGAAAGTCCAAACCAGTATGACTGCTTAATAGCAATACAATGGTTAAAGGATACAGTACAAAGGTAAAAGTTAAACTAATGTAGTCTTGCTGTAGAATTATCACCAGTGGTTCCTGCCTGTTTACATGCAGACCGGGGCTCATAAGTCCTATTTCTCTGGTTTTTGTTCATAAAGAAGTTATCACAGACTTTTTTTAGGCTTTGACTGATAAAAGTATACATACCATAGGACTAAGTAGATTTCATTTTGTCTTTGCTTATTTAGTTCTTTTACTACCATCTGTGACAAATCATTTGCCTTTCTGTTTAAAAAAGGGAGAAAATAAAAAGTGTCAATGCCATAAAATGCCAGGAGACAATCAGGACACCTAGAAACACTGCTTGCCTTTTGTTGTACATAATAACAACAGCAACAAAAATTGGAATTGCTTGAGGCAGTTAGTGTTTTTTTCCTCCAAAATCTGCTTACTGAGGTGTAAGTAATACCCTTGCCTTTATCATTACTTGGCAGTTTTTACAACCATTTACTCACTCACATTTAAATGCTTCCTCTATGAAGTTTTCAGCTTGAAATATAGAGAGGCTTGAAAATGACCATTGTGATCTGCCCAATAAATAAAATCAAATGTGCTTTGCAAATTCAAATGAAAGTATAGTTTTGATTATGTGATTTCTTCTGTATTCTTTAGCAGTGAACACAACTTCTTTCCACTATTGACAGGCTCCATGCACTTGTGGGTTTTTTTCAACCCTGGATAAAATGTAAAATTATGCGATTACATTTGTGATGAAATATGTTCTTTTACAGCCATCTATGAGCAATCATGTGAAGCTTATAAGCACAGAGGAAACACTTCAGGCTTTTACAATATTGATTCAGATGGAAGTGGCCCCTTGGGACCGTTTCTTGTATACTGTAATATGACAGGTGAGGTGATAAACTTACTTAACTCACAGCTGGGTCTGTATGCATGTTCATTATTTTGAAACATGAGTTATGAAGTAAGAAGCCTCTGTAGCTCATAAGTTTAATGTATACATGCACAACAAAATGAAGGTGACTCCTTAAGTCAGAATACTGGGCAAAGAATTAGGCACAGAAATTAGAATAATAACAGGATTCAGGCTGTGAAGCTAATAATGTGTTCCTGTTATACTTTGCTTAAAAGGCACGTGTTCCATATGGAGACAATGTCATACTAGTTTATTTTTTGGGGAGTAGCTTTGTTTTCATTGAAATTTCAGCCTCTTGAGGACATTTAAGGAAATGAGAAATAAATAATGTTTCATGAGTAAATTACTGATTTTTCCCCATAGCCTTCTGAAAAATTGTAGCTCAGAACTGGCCTTTATTATGAGGAATATAGAAATTAAGCTGCTTCATTTTTCAAACTGCAAGTAGATCTTTTGGAGAATGCAAATGCAACCAGTAGGACTCTTGTAACATCACTTTCAGTCACCCTACTTCCTCTTCTGCACCTGCTTCTTTGAATCTGGTCATTTATATCACTAGAAGTAGCAGATAGCAGACTTGTCTTCAGACGGCTTTTTAACAAACCAGTTGATGTTGTCTATGTATGCTTATTGGTGTATGCCCTTTCAAAGAAGCTTACATTTAAATGTTTTTTGAAATTTATTATTGTTTTATTTGCAGCTGTTTCCTTTTCTTTTTACTTAGCCTCCATTTATTTTAATTGCCAAAATGATGGAAATACTATTATTTTATGTGACAAAAATATGGTTTTATACAGTTAGAGCCCTCTAAAATTAAAGACTACATGAATAAGCTATAGTTGAATTTGGTTTAGTTAAGTCCTAAGGATTGGGAACTTAACTTAGAAAACATCATCAGCTTTGGATGCTGATCTGTAACCAATTTGTGGTCATGTTAATTTCTTGAGAAACTGACAGGACTCTGCCTGTGGCATTTGTTGAATTTCACAGAAATATAAACAATACTTACTGTACATGTTGAAGCAATATAATTCTTATATTTTCAATCAGACTGTGCAAATTAAGGTAATGCAAGCTTACCATGTCAGCTCCTGACTTTGATTTCTAAGTGAAATGTGCTAGATCATGGTGGGCAGACTTTAGATTGGCACAAGCCCTTAAAAAGAAATATCCTAGTGTCCTATGAGACTAAAACAGACCAAAGAATCATGCCAGATAGGTGACAATTTTTTAAAGTGAGTATAACCCTCCAAGGTACAGTGTAGTGTCTGATTCATCCTTGTGTGTCCATGAACAGCTGTTAGTGTTTTCCTCAGTCACTCCTTATTCACTACATTAAGCAAACCTCATTGATCAGTTCTTCATCTTGAGATGCAGTCTGACAGCATGAATCTTCTATATTTGTTTTGTTCTCAGTTTCCTCATGACTAGTATTCCCTTTTCTCACCAGAGGCAGGGTAGGCAGATGCTCACTTTTTTTTCAGTATTGCCTTGTCTTTTACACTCATAGGACTTTATTTTCAGGCAGCTGGGAGGGACATTCCTTTCCTTCATTTTATTCTTGGAGGACAGTTTTGAAATAAAAAGCCTACAGTCCATACTGCCAGTTAAAACAGCTAAACTTTGCAGTGACCTTCTTTCCTTTCCATTTGTAAATTTGGTGGTATGATAGCTGACCTGTTTATCTTAGGTTTTATGTTCAGCATAGCCTGTACATACATTTACAGTTTTATGTATGGGCACATACAAAAAGAAAACTGTTTGTTATATTTTCAGTCATTTGTTTTTTGATGGCATTAGCATATACTTAATATAGTATTATAATTCGACCAAAACCTGGTAAGAAATTATTTAAAAAGCTGCATAAATAGACTTGTTTTAATAAAATATTTTTAATATGTATCTTATCTTGGTATTTCCTTTAGGCTTTCTGATGAATACTTGTCCTATAAGTGACCATGAGTTGGTTCGTCTCTATAAATAACTTTTAGTGTCAGCTATGTGTGGCCTGTAGAAAGCTAATGAAAGAAAATAAAATTCTATAAAATAGTTAGAAATACTACTATTAGAACATCAGAAATATTACCATCAATATTACAAATTAGAAAAATAATATTTCTTATATCTACTCAAATTACATTGCCCATTACAAGAATAAAGTAACATCAATAAAGTGAACAAGAATAAAGTGAACATGAATCCAAACTTGACTTGACTGACTTAGACCGGCATTAACTGGGAGCATGCTCACCCCTACCTTGAAGTGGATTTTAGTTATGGGGATCAGACTGCTACAGACTTTGCAAGTGGAAGTTGAAACAGAATGAGCTCAGTCCTTCTCTTTTCATAGGTGAGGGGGCTTTATCAGCCACCAATACTTAGGGAAATTTATATTTCAAAAGATATGGAGGGACTTATCTCTGTACTCTTAAGCAGAGTGCCTGGTGTTACATTTCCTTGTATGCCAGGTGTCGGACAGACTGACAAATGTATTCCTGTGCTATGGTGCCAGCCAGTTTCATTCTTCCTGTGTCTCAGTGCACAGGAAAATTATTTTTCTAACCTCAACATAAATACATAGTACTTAGCCTTTTGCCTCTAGTAGCTTTTAAAATAATGCATTAATATAAATATTTTATCATCAGTTTTAGTTCTTAATTTGTATGGTTTTGCATTATAGTAAACTTTTACAAATAAAAATACTTTCCATAATTGCTGTAGGAAGAAGAGTTTTAATGAAAGAATATTTATGAAGTATCAATATAACTGGAAAGCTACTGAAATGCTTTGTTGCGTATTGCAAGCAAATGGTTCCAAGTTAGAGAAGTCCATTTCACATCAGACTGCACACCTTAGCACATACCTTTTATAAACATGCAATATACTGTTTATTATTCAACCATTTCAATTATATATATATTTATATGCAAGTCTTTTTCTGCTTTTTTATTACAGGAGCATTACTTTGGAACATATTTTTCTAGAAATAATGTTTAGAGTACAGAATATTTACTAGTGATTCATGAAAAAATAAATCTTGCAGACACAGTACAGTTGCTTCTGGATTAAATATTTCGACATTATTTTGTGTGCCCCCAGTTTACAGGAATCATAAGGTCGGTCTACACAATACATTGAAGTATGTAGCTGCCTTACCCAGCAGTATCTGAGCTAAGAGTTGCCTTAAGACCTACCATGTGTTTTTTAGGGAAATGCAGCTTTCAGTTACAAAATAGTACTTCATCATGTTACAGTATTGATGGGCATACCATGGTGGCCTTAAATTAATGTTACATCAGGTGTTTCGAAGCAACTTTCTATTAAACTTTGAAGCTATGATTCTTAGGCCTTGACTAAATACAAGTTTTTTATAGTAGTTCAAATAATGACTACTATTTGATTTTAGAAGGATAGAATAACTCATGTTCATGTAATTTATAGTAAACAGTATTTGCAAGCTAGTTTTGCTTCTTTGTATAACATGAAAAGTTTGTAGGTAATTTTCTCACACAGAATATATTAATTCATATTATACAGATAAATGTAATGTAGCTAGAATTTAGAATAGAATTTAGCGTTATTTTAAAAACAACAAAATCCCGGGAAAATTAACAATAGTAACTATCTTTCTATTATATCATTGCAATTTACCAAGTAAACTATATCTTATTTCAGAGACAATAATTTGTGTGTTGTCCCTTACTGTTTCCTTGTTCAATAATCATAACAAGTTGAATGCCTGTGACAGTTGTGATACAATAATCTACTTGCAAAAAAATCCAGTGGATAATTGTTCTAATTATTTCTCAGTGATTTATGTCTTTGTTTCATATGCCCAAAAGCACTTTCTGTGATCAAAACAATAACCTTAAAGTTTCGGTGATTTCATCTTATATTGTCTTTCCATCACCAACTTATGCAACTATTTCTCATTCTTTATAACTTTTCACATGTGCTTTGGAAGATACAACGTGGACAATTATACAGCATAACAACACTAACCTAACCAGAGTCAAAAGTGCTAATCGAGAGAACCCCCACGCTGTGTCTTTCAAGTACTCTGCCAGCCTAGACCAGCTTCAGGCTACAATTAACCATGCAGATCACTGTGAACAGGAGCTTGCTTACCACTGCAAAAAGTCAAGGCTTTTAGATAAGCTAGGTAAGTAAAGCAGACAAATCTTACTACATTCCATAGTGCATCTTATTTTAATGGTTACTAAAGGTATTCATTTCTATTCTGTAAATTGCCAAGAGTTATCTGAACCAGAAAAACACCCATGTCAGTTCATAATGATCTTCGTTCACAGAATTAAGTGCTCTCAAAGTTAATTTCTCTCATAAGTCTTTTAAATTAACAGAGATTATTATTATTAACAGAGTTCCTGTTGGTCTGCCTTCCAGGGATTTTTAAATTTTAATGAAGGAATTACCGAGGAAGTATCTCCTATGCACAAATTAGTGCACAGGTATCAGCAGAAGTTTATCGCTGTGTTTGAGAAAATTTAATGTGCATATTGTGAGCGCTCGACAAAAAGCATCCAAAACATTAAATTTCCACTGTCCATTGTAAGCATTCATTAAAAAAAAGCAATAGTTAACATGTGGAATATTGAAAATGTATAGATGTTTTAAGAGAAAAATGAATGGAGATCCACTGATATACTTAAAAAAAAAATGCCTACTGACACAGAGCTACTGTTTACAGACTACAGTGAAAATCCATTCTAAGTACTTCACATAATGTGGAAGTAAAAATCTCATTGCTTATTGTCTTTTGAAAAACTAAGTGAAATTTTTTGACTTGTCCCCCAGAAACTCTGAAGTTGCTTAAATTTATTTATTGATATTATTTCCTACTAAGCAGATAGCAGGCCTTTGAGTGCAACAGTCTCTGGTTCTGTCTCTAAACTCTTTCATATCCTTTCTCCTTAATTATGTCATGGACATCACTGGAGTTAGACTATAATTCACTCTTGGCAGAATATCTGCTTGAAAACATGTCCACAGCATAAAAGATGAACCTACTGCTTAAGATGTCCCACTGAACCTCCCTGTTACCTATGGAGTCCAAATTAAAGTAGTAATGTTCCAAAACTTGATATATACCAAGCAGAGGTTTTCAAGATTGTGCTTTCTAGCTATTTCATATCTTTTGGCTATTAACTGTTACACAGAATAAGTGAAAACCAAAAAACAACAATAAACCTCACCTTCTCAGCTCAACAGTTTTGGAAGAGTAATCAAGATGGAAGTAATGAAAAAAATTAGGTCAGAGAAGAAGAGAGGATAAGACCCAGGCAAGCAGGACTTTCTACTTTTTTTTTAAATATTCCAATAAGTTTGCATAGAAATGCAGGTTTTTCTAGAAAGCTGAGAATGTAATCAATCTATTGTGCTGTCATCCAATTTAGAGCTTCGAATGCTAGGTGTAAATAGGCATGGGAAAGTTATTTTGTGGGTATTACATACTTTCTTAAATTATTCTTTCTTTAAACACTAACACAGGATGTACCAAATGCAACTTGTCATTCCTTTGAAGAGTGGGCTTTAGTCTGTTCTGAAAGAGAAAGCTCTGAGGTAAGAGAAAGCTAGAATCTAGTGATGGTCAGTCTTGGCTTCTGCAGTGAGACCTCTTAAAAAAGGTAATGATTTTTGTGAAATAGGGATGAAATAACTTATTAAAGAGAGGCAGGGTTTATGTTTCCCTCTTGGTTTGAAAGCTGCCAGAGCACATTTTTAGAACTGTTTAGAGGATGTATTAGCTTTGCCTTACCTTTTTTAGCATTCTGAATTAAATCACTTTCTTAAAATAAAATTCAGATTTTTACATTCCAGGATTTAGACCTGCCCTTTTTCAGTTCAAGAGTAGTGACCATGGTGGATGACTTAATAAGGATACATGCTCTTTGATCCGTTCAGTCAAAGTAACAGTAAAACCAGATAAAATTCCTGGGAGAAGCAGCAGATGCCCCTTTGTAGATATAGACTGCTCTTTGTTTTTGAAGGGCTAGTTCTCACCGAAAAGGAGGAAAAAAGTGTTGGTTTTTTTTTCAAAATATATGTGCTGGTATTTTTCTTTAGGGAACTCATTGATTAGTGTATCTACTGAAATACATGGGTTTTTTCAACATCCGAACCATATCAGCAGCAAACTGTGTGAGTTTACAGATTTAGAATCACAAAATCACAAATCACCGAGTGGACAAAGTTGCATGAGACCTCTGGAAGCCATCTAGTCCAACACCTCTACTCAAGCAGGGCCACCTACAGTCAGTTGCCCAGGACCATGTCCAGACAACTCTATAATTTCTCCAAGGATGGAGACTTCACTACTGTGCCATTTCTCAGCCACCCTCACAGTGGAAAGTGTTTTCTGTTGTTCAGCAAGGATGTCCCATGTTTCAGTTCGTGTCTCCTGCTTCTTGTCCTGTCACTGGACACCACTGGAAAGAGGCTATCTCAGTCATGTTTATACCTTCCCTCCAGGTATTTATATACATTGATAAATCCCCCTGAACCTTCTGTTTTCCAGGCTGAACAGTTCCTGCTCTCCCAGCCTTTCCTCACAGGACAGATGCTTCAGTCCCTTCATCACCTCTGTGGCCCTTTGTTAAACTATTTCCACTATTTCCATCTTTCTTTTGTAATGAGGAGCTTAAAACTGGACAAAGTTCTCCAGGTCTGGCCTCGCCTGTGCTGAAAGGTGGGGAAAGATCACCTCCTTCAACCATCTGACAACACCTCAGTGTCATAATGCAGCCAAGGATAGCAGTAGCCTTCTTTGCAGTAAGGACACATTGCTGACTCATATTCAACTTTGTGTCCACCTGGATCCCCATGCTCTCTTCTTCCAGACTGATTTCCAGCATATATTGTTGCCTGTGGCTGTTCCTCCCCAGGTCCAGGTCTGTGCAATTTCCCTGTTGAACTTCATGAGGTTCCTGTCAGCCCTTTATTTTTAGTCTCCCAAAATGTCTCTGGATAGCAGCCTGACTCCCTGGAGTATCAGCCACTCCTTCCAAAGTCTCAGTGCATATAGGCATCCAATGTGTTTGATAAGGGAGGTGATTCTGCCCCTCTACTCTGCTCTGGTGAGACCCCACCTGGAGTACTGCATCCAGCTGTGGAACCCTCAATATCAGAAGGATATTGACCACTTGGAGTGAGTCCAGAGGAGGGCCACGAAGATGATCAGAGGGCTGGAGCACCTCTCCTATGACGAAAGGCTGCAAGAACTGGGCTTGTTCAGCCTGGAGAAGAGGAGGCTCCGAGGAGACCTCATTGCAGCTTTCCAGTATCTGAAGGGGGCCTACAAGGGTACTGGGAGAGGACTTTTTACAAGGGCCTGTAGTGATAGGACAAGGGGTAATGGGTATAAATTGAAATCAGGGAGGTTTAGATTAGATGTCAGGAAGAAATTCTTCACGGAGAGGGTGGTGAGGCACTGGAACAGGTTGCCCAGAGATGTTGTGGGTGCCCCATCCCTGGATGTCTTCAAGGCCAGGATGGATGTGGCTTTGAGCAACCTGGTCTAGTGCAAGGTGTCCCTGCCCATGGCAGGGGGGTTGTAACTAGATGATCTTTAAGGTCCCTTCCAACCCTAACCATTCTATGATTCTATGATTCTATTAAGTAGTGGAAAATTAGGGTTATATTTACAGAATTATCACTGCAGTGTTGTAGCTAAAGAAGACCTGACTGAATCACATTTAAATTTTGTAGACCAGATATCTAGCTTAGCACAGCACTATAATACACAGCTATTTACTGAATTAGCCACATCAGTACTGTTTTTTCAAAAACATCTGTATAGTTTGAGAAGTCAAGCCACCTACTGTTAAGCAAAACTGTCAGTGCCTAGAGAAGCCCTTGTTAAAACTGGGATGCATCTCAAACTGACAACAGTCGGTGTATTGTGAATATATGCTAAAAAAATTTTCTTTTTTCTTCAAGAGTTATTTTTCCATTGAAAAGTATAGAGGGAAGACAGAACATGTTATTTGTTCTCGCTGAAAAGCACTGATTTCAGATTTAAAACTTACAAAAAATATAGTTCTAAGTTTTTTGAGACCTTTGGTAATATATTTCTCACATTTTTTTTTATGTGAAACATATACTTTCCAGCTTGCTCTAGCAGGTATGCATTCTAACTTTCAGTGTCTCAGTGTGATGTAGTGTAAATGTAGAAGTTTCAGTAGAAATTTTTGTAAGGATGTTGCAACTGGAAGTGTGTGATTTATAGTTAAATTCTATAGAATGTTCAGTCTATTTAGAAGATCTAATAGAACTAAATAAGAATTCTTTTTGGAATACAAATGCTTTAAAAAACTGAGGGATGTTTAGGAAGGTAGTCTAATTTGAAATTTCAGACTTACTGACTTAGTTATTATTTCAGCTATTCAGCATCTGAAGATAGCCTTCACCAAGTTTTCTTGTTTAAAATCACCTTTATGTATTTGCTTGCTTATTTTTGCAAGTTTCTCCGAATGATCAGAATTACAAAATAAAATAGTCAAAATGACAAAATAAACAAAATATAACCAATCACACATAGCTCATAACTGAAGAATACCTGTCACTGAAAGTAGATTCAGATAGCATTTTATTGAAATAAGTTTGTTCTCTTTCATTTCTTATGAGCACAATGAAATAGCAGAATTTGAAATGCAAATAGGCACATTATCAAATTGCCTGCACAATTTAATCCCTCCCACTTTTGCTGTCTGTAATCTCCACTAGCTATTCCTGACAAGTACAAAATATGATGATGGTCACATGAAGTATTTCTTTGAACATACAGTCCACATAGTAATTCTTAACTGACTGTATTTTAGGAATACATTATATTCAATCAGTCTGGATAGCATTTGCAAATGATGTAATTAAAGAAGTCACCTGTTAATACATTTATGTGATCATTATGAAGAAATATCTAGCCATTTTAATTAATAGCTTAATTTTGCTTTGCCAATATCTTCTGCCACAACAGTCAAAATAATCTGGGTTAATCAACATGAACTTGCAGCATTTCAGTAAATACTCTGTCCTCACCCTGTTGTATGAACAAGTAAGTGAGATGAGCTTTCAAAAATACCCCAATGTCCCTAGTGAAAGACTGGGAATATTAATTCATGACTACAATATTAAGCTAAGGCATGCTGTTGAAACAGCAGAAATATTCTGCTTTTTACTGCCTTAGTTGTTGGAAGCTTTTTGAAGTGTTGTTTGATAAATTATTTATGAACTGTCTCTGGGTTTTCTTTCTCCTGTGATGGCTTGCAAACACAAATACTGATATTGGACATTGATGCTATTATGCAAGTTTGACTTTTCCAGAAACTGCTTGCACTGTGTTTTGGCCTGCTGGGCTGAAAGTTGTGTCGTAATGAATGCAGTCAATATGTTTATGATCTGAGAGATTGTCAGCGTAACAGAGGTCTTATCTAACAGTGAGGTTTAATAAGCAGTCGCAGCTGTAAGTAAAGTTGAGACTAGAATAAGTTCCAGCTTCTTTATGGGGGCCTGCTGCTGAAAACTTGAAGCTCCAAAAACAGCAAAAAGAAGTGCATCTATAAGAAACTCTATAATTTAACAGTACTTGATTTCTTCTCATGCCTTGCCTTCCATGCATTGCATCTGTCACCCTTCTTCCTTCTAATCTGAGATGGTTCATCTTCCTGCTTCATATCTTTTAGCTGTTATCTTTCCTGTATATATTTTGTGTCTGTGCTTGCTTGGCAGCATCTTTCAGCTTAATCTGCAGTACTGTAACATTAAGGAAACATCCAGTTTCATCATTTTGCTACAAACAATGCTGACTGGATGCACCACACAGAGATGTAATAGTTCTGGGAAATCTCACTTCTGCTCACCAGATACATCAACTTGCTTATAGGAGTGCCATTAATATGATTTCTGCTGTGTCTGAGTATATAAATTCTGAATCTGCTGCCTGAAACCTAACAGCTGTCACTGAGCACTTTTCACCATTTTTCAGCTGCTTAGTGTTAGTCACAGATATGGGTAGTAGTACTTTTTAGTACTCTTCGTAGTGGGATGAGACCATTTCTGCATAGCTTTTATGTATCTCTTGTTCTACTGCTGGTAGTTCCATGATCTGAAATTGATCTTTATTTGGGAATGTAAATTACCTTGGTTTTCAGGGCAAAGGTATCTGCTTTTTTATGGACCTTTTTAAAATGAATTATATAAATGGACTTTTTAAGATAAATGATTATAGTATCATGGCTGGGTGAACTAGGCCCTGGGAGTTCCCTTTTCCACTGATGCAAGCAAAAACCTATGACAGTCATTTAATACCTGATAATGAAGTATTAAAATTAATAATTACTTATAAAATAAAGGTAGTTGTGTGTTTTTTTCTTTTTTTTTCTTTGTGTGTGTTTTTGTGGTTTTTTGTTTTTTTTTTTTTTTTCCCAATTTATGTTTAAAGTTTTTTTTTCCCAATTGATGTTTAAAGTTTTTAGAATTAGGGGGATGTGTGTGTGTATGATTTTTCTCTGCTTAACCTTTTGGAAGCTTGTTTGGGTGAGGAAAATGGGAGAAGTAGGAGACACAAATGGACACTGATCTTCTCTAACCTACCTTTTAGATGGGAGGCCATTGAGCTGGTGGATTGGAAGAACCAATGAGACACAGACTTACTGGGGAGGTTCCTTGCCTGCTGTACAAAAATGTGCTTGTGGATTAGAGGGGAGCTGCATTGATTCCCAGCATTACTGCAACTGTGATGCAGACAGCGATGAATGGTGACTCTTCCTTGTTGCTTATTCACAGTATTTTTTCCTGGAAAATAAATGAACCAAATATACAGGACTTAGCATATTTAGAACACCAAGGCTGTTGTAAATGTAAATTATCATAGTGTCACCTGCCTCTTTGATATAGAACATATTTTCTCACAAAATTACAATTATATACATTAAGTATTATTCTTAATTCTGTCACTCTGAATTCTGAGGAGGTTTTAATTTTATATAGATACTTTTTAGTTTTGTAGTACATTGAATGTTAAATATTAAGACATTAGCTCTAGTTTTTAGTACCACTTCAGTTATTACTTTTAGAATGCTGAAGGTAATTAAAACTAAAAAACAGGTTCTGGAAAAAAGTCAGTTAATTTTTAGCATAATTTTAACTACATTTTTAAGTTTAGATTTTTTACCCCCTTCTGTCATCTACGTCTTAGATAATTACAATTGAACACCATTACTATCACTCATATGGAATTCTGTTCTAAGGGGATGGAAGGATTTCCAAATGTAGATCTTCCACTTGTACTTGAAACTCTGCGGTGTTAGTTGTGATCCCATTCAAATAAGTAGCATAAGAGATGAGTACCTGTTACAATGTCAGATCTAAACCTGATTTTTCCCTTCAGAGTATCAGATAAAACTTTCTGAACAGTAGCTCTAGTGCAGTATAGCTTTTAAAGCAGACACTTTTCAAATGAAATCTTTTCTGTTGAAGAAACTTTTCTTCTTTTAAACTTGTGAAGCACGTTGAACATAATATAAATCCAACTCAGTATGTTAATATGTATGTGTGTTAATAAATGTATCAACATTTGTATTTTGAAAATAGAAATATTTAAGGAACATCTTCATGTGTACTAAATGAATAGATTCTTTTGTCCTCAGGGTAGATATCCACCCTTCTTTTAAAGGAACAACTAATGAATTAAGTTGGAAAATCGTTGTTTCATCATGAGCAGGGAACTATGCAGATACAGAAATGAAAATACAACAAAGTGTTTGTCAAAGAACAATTCGTCACAAACTTCAGAAGTTTCTGTAGGAAAATAATTTGCACCTTCAGTAAAACTCAAAGTGATGTCTGCTGTGGTCATTCCAATAAGGAGGTTAAACAAATACACAGAACACTAGGAATTTCCCTATTAATTGTGATATACAGAAATAGCACGGTTCTTCCATTAGTGGTTTGGGGGATCAGAAGTTTTTTTCTCCCCACTCCTGGATTTCTCACTGCTTTAGGACATGGCTGTGTGTCAGACAGCACATGGTGAGGTACTGTATCATAAGTTCTGTTTTCTAGTTATTAGTGGTAGCATTGTTAGTATCACTGTAATCTTTATTTATATTATTTAATAGTTATTATCTCAGCTTTATGAGCTTTCCTTGTTTTTTCCTTTGATTCTTCTCCACTGTGGGAGTGGGAAGGGAGGTGAGTGAGCAACTGTGTGGTACTTAATTTCAAGATAAGATTAAACCAGGCACTTCACTATAACCATTTTGAGTAAATTGCCTATGTTTATGAGTGTACTACTTTGAAAGTATAATGATGCTTTTTTTTATATTTCTGTATCCTATTTTGACATTTTAATTTTCATTTTCATTTTAAGCAAAGACTTATCCCAGGAACTCCAATGTAAAGGGAAGCTATGTTTGCATTTATTTTGGTAGTTGTGCTGCTGTTACATTTGGTTCACTAGAGACTACTACTGATTGAACCAGTTGACTCAATACTATTCATAGGGTGGAAAAAGTAGGTGGAAGCTTAGATATGATGCTTAAGATATAAGCATCTTATATCATGTATTGGACATAGACTTAGCTGTAAAACTCCTTGTTTGAATAATCAAAATCTTTAAATGTTTAAAGGTCTGAAATAAAAATATTTTGATTTTTTAATTTTTCCAAAAGATCTACACATTCCCAAGCACATGGCTTGCTTACTGAGGTCTCTCATGTTTAATCTCTGAGCAGTGTAAGTTCTAGATTGCCTCCCCTTTCTGAATTTGTACTGTTGTCTCTGAGCTATTTTCTTCGTCCCTTAAAGTGAAGATTCAACTAAAAATAGAGTCAGTGGGCAGGTAGAATTTTCTACTGTGGTCCTGAGTGATTGGATATTTCCATGCATTTGGGGAAGAAATTTTAGGGTCAAAACTGGTGCTTATGAAATTCTGAAGTGACACTAAGTTAACAAAGATGTTAAACAAGGAATTTGGTATAAAACTACAAGTACTGGGTGTGTGGTCTGGGTGCTAGGTTGAGTATGTCCATTTCTCCAAGCTACTTATTTGTGGCATAGTTTTTTTTTTCCTGTACAGTCAGTATATTTTTTCTTTCTTTCTCTCTTTCTCTCTTTCTTTCTCTCTCTCTTTCTCCCTTTCTCCCTTTATTGCTCTCTTGCTCTTTTATGCAGCACTTTTTGTTAAAATGTAATTCTTTCCCCCAGCAATGTGTCAATGATAATGAAATGTTTATCGGAAACATTTAGGAGAACTGTGCCTTCCTTTTTATCTTTTCAGGACTAATGATACTGGATTCCTTTCATACAAGGAGCATCTACCAGTAACTGAAATTGTGATCACAGATACTGACAGACCAAATTCTGAAGTGGCTTACAAACTGGGACCTTTGCTTTGCCGTGGTGACAGTAAGTAACAACTGAACAGTTCTGCTAAACAACAACTGCTTTTGACTGCAATAAATTTTAAATGTTGTTTGCTAACCAGCCTAAGATACACTTTTGTTAAAATTATATCCAGTTCTTCTAGTAATTAGAAAGGATAAAGCTAAAATTCTGTGGCCCAGGTTACAATTTTAAGGATATATTTTTAATACTATACATCAATAGTGAAAACAGAAATAATCAGTGTATTTTTCAAACAGAGATTTTGCATACAATATCCACTGTTTTCATGCAGTTTAAACTGAGTTATAAATAAAGCTTTACATGAAGGGTATATTAACTCCTCTGTGTATTTGTGCAAGTAGGAAACCTCTACTGTGGGAGATTGATCCAGTATACGCAAAATCTATGAGCAAAATTTCAGCTCAACATAAGAATTTATGGTTTAGAAAGTTATACCATAATTCAAAACATAAAGCTTGAGCATCCTCAGTATGTATACAGTAACCAGAATATCATGTGTGAAAAAATCATTTAAAGGTAATGAGAGACCTGAAACAAAACTGATACCTTACTGAAGATTTATGATTAATTTCTGATTTCATTAATTTCCTTCTTCATTGGCAAAGAAAACAGGTTTGGTTTATGCTCAATAGTAAACTATGTCACAGAATTCTATGGTTGCTGTTTATAATCGAAAGTCAGGAGAAACAATGTTATAGATCATCCTAAAGATCTTAACTGAAGAGTTGTGTGGGTCAAATTTTGTCTACAGTTGAGTAAGGGTGAGCTAAACTTCTTTACATCAAATACTACCCTGTGAATTTTCATGACTTCACTGTTGTTTCAAATAATTACAAATTACGATTCTATTTGTTATGTAATTTTCCTCCTTCACCATATTATTTTGTGTTTGTTTATCAAATTTCCTCAGTATTTATGAATAAGAGGAAATTAATACCAGTAAAGTAGCAATCTGTACTTTTAGGCTTATCTAGGAGACAGCATAGATAAATAAATATACATTAGTATGTATTTATTTTTTGTCATCTCTGCTTTCATTCCTATGACTTGTCAGGGTAATAAGCTGGAAGATCTCTTAACAGATGTGTGTTACAGCAGTACAGTCTATATTTTTATTTTATTTTATTTAAATTTATAAGACAAAAAAAGCTCTATTGGGCTCTTCCTTTTTACTTGTCTGACATTTGATTGTGAGCTGGTCATTTATGCTACCTATCAAAGAACTGTTAAATCATAGGGTTATGATATAGGATCATTCAGAATGGGAAGGACCTAAGGAGGTCTAGTGCTTACAACATCAGTCGTAAGACCAGGTGTCTCAGGGCTTTCTCAAACTGGGGCTTGATGTCCCCAAGGCTGGAGGCTTCTCTGGGCACCCTGCTCCGTTGCTTGCCTGTCCTCATTCAGATTTTTTGTTTTACTTATATCAATCCTAAAACTGTTGTTTCAATATATAGCCATTGGCTTTGGTGCTCACACTTTACACCAATCCAAAGACCCTGGCTCTGTCTTTTTGATTATTTTCCCTTAGGTTTCAGGAGGTGCTGTCAGGTCCCCCACAAAGCTGTCCCTACTCCAGGCTGAACCAGCCCTCATCCTTCAGCTTGAACAGCAAGAAAAGCGCTCTAGAACATCCCAGTGTCATCCCTTCATACTTGCTCTGGTTTATCAGTGTTTTTCCTGTACTGGAGGTCCCAAGAATTGATGGCAGTATGTAAATGTTGTCTTACAAGAGTTCAGTAGAGTGGGATAACCTCCGTCCTCAATTCACTACCAATGTTCATACAGCCTATGATGCAGCAGGACTCCACTGAGTCCAGGGACAATGTAAGCAGGGATAATGACTGAGATGAAACAGAATTATTTACAGCTTATGTAGCATTAATGAGTGGAGACAATTTCAGATTCACTACTCACCAAGTATTATTATCTATTAATTACATAATCTGAGTCCAATTATTACAAATCATAAAACATTGAAGACAGCAAACTTCCCCAGGTGAATCATTAAAACATACAGACAATGCTGACATCCATTGACCTCCCTGCCTTTATTTGATCTTTGCTTAGTCTGAGTGATTGAATTGCTGCAAAATTTCACACTGAGGCTAGATGATCACAGTATTTCTAGACAAGTTCCAATAAGAACTCTAAAATATCATGAGGACAAGCACAAGATGACAGAGTCTGAATGTCAGGGAAATATTTTTGTACTGTCAGAAAACATAATAGAATTGGACTTCAGAAAAAAGCAATTTTGGACTGAAATAATATCAGTGAAAAGACCTTTCAGATTATAAAAAATAATGGTCATAATACAGCAAAAACCTTAAAAAGTAACATTCACTTAATAAGAAAAGTAAGAGTGCATTTTTTCTCAGCCATTTAGATCATGAAGAAAAATTCTGTAAGATTTTTCACACTTTTAGGGAGGTAGAGACTAAAATTTTTTAAAAATGCAGACTTTCTAAAGGCAAAAATAATGTAAAATCATAGAATTTTGACATGAAAACAAAGTGCAAAGTGTTGAGTAAAATATTAGTTGCATGATAATATATAAAAAGCATGCATATATATTAT